>NC_132894.1:16551098-16854932 GCF_030463535.1 Salminus brasiliensis | reverse complement strand
AACTTTACACAAAACAATTCTGGCCAGAACAAAAACACACATTCATTCATGACAACACGGCCTCTGAGCTGGTGGAAGACAGAAACAGACTCCTCCAAAAAAAACAAAAACAAAAAAAAACATGATTTCTAACTCATGATGAATCAAAGTACTTGACATTACAGCAAATATTCACCATTAACAGTGAATGTGAAGAATGTGAGTAAAACTACTTTACATTCTACATCACATTAAAATACATACACTATTTTAACGCAAAATAAAAGTTGTGTTGTGAAATACCCATTTGCCTTTCTGCACAACCCTGGTTTACCCCTTTAGAAGGTTCCAGATAGTAGGGTCCACATTACGTAGAATTCCAGGCATATCCATAAAGATATGCTCAGTAATGCCCGCACTTCGCAAAACTGTCCCATTGCCTCCTGCACCACCTATTTGCATACTGGGAGTGTCCTTCCCTCTTCAATCACCATCAATGTAAAGTCCCGCCAAGCTACTTTCCGCTATGTTTTCATTTGTAGTCTATATACTGTTGTAGCTGCCTAGCCTCAGTGTTGAAGGCTGTAAGTGCAAGTTACCTCTCTTTCTGCTGTGTGACTTCCTCCAAGCTAAATGCTACAGTGATGACTTATGCACTAACGCAGAATCAGCATTTGTGAAGATGGTAATTATTAATATGTCATGTCTATTTTCACTAGGGGTTGCTTTAATGTAACTTTAACATACACCAAGTGCATGGTTGGTTTGGCTAAAGTTATATAGGGCAGCCTGCCTATCAATCTCAATCAATCAGATTTTGAAAAAACAGCTTTGCATACTGAATTGCATATCTTTTTTTCTTAGTGAAATGCTCTTTTGGTTTGTTTTATTTTGTTTACACATTTTGATTTATAGCTGCTATAAGATATTAACAAGTTTCATACGTAGTTGCAAATGTTTGTGTATTGTGTAGTGTGTCAAACAACACCCTAAAAACTGACAAGTAAAATAAAATAAAGCCATGGTTTACTTAAGCCAATATTCAGAAGTGTCATAACAGTGTCATGCCATTTGAATTAGGATTCAAAACAATGTTATAAACAATAAAAGGGGACTCATTTTATTTATGGGCTCAGTAGAAATATACGTTACAGTGTCATAATATTTGCTCAAGGGTTCTTAACTTGCAACATAAATATGCTTTTAGTTAAGCCACTTCTCTCAGCCTTCTTAACAGTGCTAACTACAAACTCCAAGGCAAAATTGCTATTAAAGGATCACCACTTAGCCAGGCACTCAACCATAGGCATTTCCCCCACCCAAGACCTCTGTTACTAAAGAACTTTGACTGAATAGTTCATTAAATGATTAACTTAAATCCAATGAATTGAAACAAGACATGGATCTTCTATAAGACTGATTAAAAAAAATGTTATATTCAAGAGTATTGAATAAAACATTTATAAAAATATGTTTTAAATACTTAACATCTTAAGAAACATATTTAGTCATTGTGGAAAGTTCTGATAGTTACCTGCTCCAAAACGAAAGTGTTGCCTGGAATGTCTTAAATAGTCTTAAATAATGCAATGGGAAAGACCGCAGTTTCATTACTGCTTTGGGCATGAGTTTGAAGAAAGGTCAGTGTAATATACACACCTGTCCCTGACTGCCGTGAGTTGGCTCCACTTTCAACGGCTGTTCTAGGACTGCACCAGATGCAGCCTAGTTGCTGCCATTTTCAAAGTATAAAGTGTATATAAATGCAACTCAGCTGGCATCATCTAAAAGGGAAGAGTTTATTACGAGGCGGGTCAGGCTTCTAGAGCTATTCTCATAACAGCAGCAGCCACCGGGTCGCAGAAACTGTGGCATGAAAAGAAAAGTCATTCTTGTTATGCAGCCCTTTAGAATGCAGGTAGCTTATTAACATGAGAGTGGCAAAGGCAAGTGGCTAAGTGGTCTGTAAGTGGTTCTGTCAATGTAACCCATGCTTAAATCCACAGGCATGGAATATTGAGAACTAGATGCATGCACTTATTTGCAGTGGAAATCCATATCCTGCTATTTAATTTGCTTGCTTACTACTAGAGTAGTAGTGTGTTGAAACTTTGCTTAGTTATCAACACAGCAGCGTGGTAAACAATCCTACACCTTAACTTTTAATGCTGCCAATTCTTTGATCATATTAGCTAGCACCTGTTTAACATTGTACATGATAAGGCCAAACGCATCCTGACCATCACACATGAGTTTGTTGGAAATCCTATCCCAAAATGGGCATTAATATAGAACCTCCATTCCACTCTTGTGTGGAATAGGGAATTTGTGGCCATTCAGTCAAAAGAGTATTTGTGATATCAGGCACTGATATTTCAGCAAAAAGGTCTGGGTCACAAATGAGGTTTCAATTTATCCCAAAAGTATTCAAAAGAGTCAAAGCCTCCTCACCAAACTCATCAAATCATGTTTTCATATGGCCCTTATGCAAACTGTTGAAACAAAGTAAGAAGCATATAATTGTCTACAACTTCTTCGTGAGCTGTAGGATTATCATTACCCTTCACTGGAACTAAGTTACCAAGGCCTAAGCTCTGATAAATGGCCCCAAATCATTATCCATCCTCCACCAAAACCTAGATTTGTCCATCAGACTGACAGATAGTGAAGTAATATTCAACACTCCAGAGAACCGGTGATGATGTTGCTTGCAGAGGCACTGCCTGGAACTGTAGTGAGCGACAGAACACATGCTACAGGCTTCAACACTTAGCAGTCCATGTTTGCAGAGTTTGCATGGTCTACCATTCTGTGGCTGAGTTGTTTTTACTCCTAGACACTTACATTTGAACAAGGCATCTCTAGAAGGACTGGAGTTCAACTTTAATGAACTGACTTGTGACAAAGGTCAAAGCTTTCCTATGACAGTGGTATGTTTAAAGTCACCAAGCTCTTCTGTACTGCCAGTGTATGCATATGAAGTTTGCATGGCTGTGATGTGTGAGATTTTATATTTGGTTTAACTTGGTTACTGATCAAATGACATGGGTACATTCTAAAATAACTTTAAATTAACTTTAGAATGGAAGGGTGCATGCATCCTTTTGGCAATTGTGAATTTTGCCTACATTCTTAAATAATAAAAAGTAGAGCTATGGCATAAGAACCACTTTTGTTTCCATGAAGAACTTAAATGAAATGTTTAAAGTAAATGTACATAATGTAGTGACTGGAGAAAAATTAATGTCTGGAGAAAAACTACTAATTTGAATGTCTGCAGTATATAAATACTACTTTCTTATATTACTTTACTACTACTATAAATACTACTTTCTTATATGGACTGAATTTACTTAAATGTATTCAGATGCTTGACCACTGCTTCTTCACTGACATGTTGGTTATACATTACTGAAAGTCTTATTTCATCAACATAGGACCACTCAAAATAATTTTTTTATTACCTCAGGATTAATACAGATATCTGGCATGCCTGTTTTTTCTGGGTCTGTTACAATGCTTTCAACATGACTCAAACAGTCAAACAGTAGCAGAATTATGTTTTTTATAACTGATTTTGAGAGCATAATTGGATGATCTGCTCTCTGGTTTGGTTAGTCTGTTCGTCTACAGCTGCCCTATTATGAGCATCTGTTGGATCAGGTAGGCAGAATCGGCTACGGAATCAGCAGTCAGTGCTAATGCCCTATGACACTATGAAAGCAGCAGAGTAGAAAGAAGGTGATGCAAGTAAACCCACATAAGCTCTGAAAGCAAGGGCAGTAGAAAAACATCTCTAATTTTTCTTTCAGCAACTCAGGCTAGTTTTTCATTTCTGAATTTGGTTGCATTATGTAACCATGCACTGAGGAGAGGGCAACAAACATAGCTACAGATCCAGGCTAGCTGTGTCACTGGAAATGACAACACCACAGAGAAACCTCATATATACTAATATCCTGGCCTGTGTTATGCACTGCCATTCATATGTTAAACAACATGTCATTAACAGCAACTCTAGTATATTTGCATATTCTTGCTAGCAAACTTAGCTGTAGTGTTTGACAACATTAGCGAAATTCCATATCAGAATATATTATGGTGTTATATATATTAAACCGTTAGCCACGGCCACGGCCATAAAGTAGTAATACAGGTACCCTGAACAAAAAAAAAAACAAGAATGACCGAAAATGAAGCTAAAAGGACTAAGACAAGAAAACATCACAAAAAAACACCCCAAAAAACATAGAAAATAGAAAAAAAAACACAGTGTGGTAAACTATGGTCTATGTAAGATGCTGGAGAAGGAACTGCATCCTGTTTAATGAGTTAGTGGAGTTTGTTGCTGTGTCGTAGCAACAAGCTGCTTGTTAAGGACTATGACTAAACTATAATTTGGCGAAAAGGAAATGCTAACATTAAAACATATTAAATGCTACGTTTACTGCTCCATTTATTATTTCTGACCTTATTCATTTTCCCAACTGTTGTATAAAAGCAATAGAACACGAGAGAGAGAGTGTGTAAAATAACAATGTGGCTTTGATGAAATACGGTACTCGCCTTTGGCTCATTCCTTTCGTGTTCTATTGTTTAATTATTAAAGTGAATAAATAATTAAAGTTAATAAAGCCAAGTGATGCTAACTCTATGCTAAAAGAATGTCTTACAAACCTAGCTTGGTTTGATTTTCTTTCCTAAAGATTACACTAAATGGAGCTTACGGGTAGTTTTGTAAGAATTAATCAGACTAAAAACAGATTTAGCTCATTTTATTGGGTGTATTATTATTTTTTGTGTATTTTGAGATGCACCCAGCAGGGATAGACATTGTGATTTACTGTCAGTTCATTCATATCATGAGAAAAGTGTACAAAATAGCATTATTAAAAACGATGGGCACAGCAGAAACATGCAAAACATGCGAACATGTCACTTGTCAGAACGAGCATTGCTATTTTATGGGTATTATTTCAAACTTTCAACTATACAATGTGATATACTAAAAATATACAGTATACTAAAAACTGGAATATACAATATAGCGATCACCAAGCTACATTTTCTGCATATTTTATTTTTGCTTTGGCAACACACATGTAAATACGTTTTGGCAGTGTAAATATTTTTATCCTGAAACACATAGAAACACGTCTTATTTTATGTTATATTGGTGCTTACCTCTGAGCTGCCTGTTTTCCAAACTACAAAAGCATCAGTGTTTGCGTTTGAAGAATAACATTCTAATAACATCAGTTCAACTCTAGAACCAATCTGAAGCACAACTCTACATTCTTTAATGTACAAATGCTAAAACAACGTCTGTTTTTACTTAAAGACCCTTGCCATCAGTGGGTGGTTCTTTAAAAAAAATTGCCAGTGAACCAATGGAACAAGTTTCAGTTGAATCCAACTCATTTGCATATCTCTGCCTATTCAGTAACTTCAGGTATTCATATTGCAGTCTTTAGGAGTAAGTCAGCTCCCAGTGCGTTCTGATTGGAGCACAATGCAGACAACCAATCAGAATGGAGCTCATTAATCCTAAATATGTGTCAAAGATAGAGTGACAGAAGGACAAAAAAAGGTTGGAAAACTGTTGTACACAGCACACCTTCATACTCAAAGATGTGACTACATGCACATACACACATATTTATGTAGCTTAGTGTTGACTTTATTCGCTTACTGGTTCTGTTGCTTGGCTTGTTGTATTAGTACAAGAACAAAGTCTTTGTATGTGTTTTAAGAAGTGACTGAGGGAAGTTATTGTGGCGGGCCCCTAGGGAAAGGGGTGTGACCACCATGACCTGATAGGCGGGTGGGGCTCAGAGACGACGCAAACACACATATCTTTATTTTAAACGCCCTCCACCACATTCAAACAGAAACCTAAAAGAACATAATATCCCTAGTAAGGGCTCTAACAGTCTCAACACACTTGCTCAACTTAGTCAGTCCTTGGCAGTTCAGCCGACACGCGTTCTCTGTGTTCGCTCCCCCTTGTGTGTTCCTGAGCATGTCCTTTTATGCCGTTTGCCTGGCTCATTAGCCTGCACAGGTGAATGGCATCAGGGCCGTGTAGGGTGGTGCCGTGGACGTGCCCCCGGCTCAATCCAACCTCCTCACCGCCACATATTTAAATTTACATTCCTTATATATTCACCTGATGCTCACATGTAATGATGTAGTGAGGTAATCCCTCATGAGCAAAGAGAAGATAATGAACACAAAGTGCTATGTATAAATTGAAGGACAGATTTTATTATTTTGACAATTCGCTTTTACATATGTACAAGACTTAAAGGCTCTGTTCAATATTGTCCCCCTTTTGCCACCTCAGCAGATCTGACCATTCGAGGCATGGAGTCCACAGACCTCTAAACGTCCTGTGGTATCTGGCACCAAGATGTTAGCAACAGATTGCAACAGATAGCAACTTTTAAGTCCTGTACATTGAGAGGTAGGTACATTGTGTCCTTTCTTGGACCACTTTTGGTAGGTCCTGACCACTGCATACCAGGAACACCTCACAAGACTTGCCTGATGTTTTAGAGATGTTCTGACTTAGTCATGTAACCATCACAGTTTGGCACTTGTCAAAGTAGCTCAAATCTTACGCTTGTCTATTTATTCTGCTTGTAACACATCACCTTCAAGAACTACCTGTTCACTTACGGGTTATTATACACCCCTTAAAAGATAGTGTTAGCCCCTCTGTATTGCGCCCTCCCCCGGGGCGGTTCTGAGCCGCCACCCACAGGCACAAATAAAGACTTTCCCCCTCGTTTATGTTCATGTGTTTGGTTCAGTGTGTCAAGTCATGTTCAGTTACATTTGGTTCATGTGTTTGGTTCTTTTCATGTGTGAGTCATGTTCGTTTGGTTCATGTGTTTCACCTGGGACTGGGAGCTCCATGAACTCCATGGTTCAACGCCGAGAATTGTATTGTTTGGAACCTTGAGGTTGCTCGAGAGGTTCCCCATATGACTAGAGGTGTGTTACGGTCTGCTGGTTCCCCAGCTCTCCTTGCCTATCTGTTGAGCGCTGCTCCAATGCCCAGTCCCAGGTTTGTTTGGTTTTGCCCTCTTGATTGTCACGTTTGTGTTGTGTTTATATTTGTGCCCCATTGTTGCTGCTCATGGCTTTAGTACCCTTGGTGTTTGTGTTCATTTTTGTTGAATAAACCCTCTTGCATTGGATTCTATCTCTGCGAGTGTTCATCCCTTCGTGTCTGGCCTAGCACACAATGACAGATAGTCAATGTTTTTTTGTTAGTAGTGCTAATGCTACGGCTGATTTGTGTATGCCTTGTATATAGATAATATCTGATCATAGGTATTAACCATTTGAATGAGGGCTTGCTATGAAGCCTAGCTATTGGCTACATTTCAAATAATTGCGTTTAAACCTGCACTAAAGTTAAAGTTACTAAAGAGATTTTCTTCATGTTGAAAGAATTCATTCCAAATGTATAATCTGAATTATTTGGAAAAATTTACTCTAAATCTGAAAATGTAATAAAAAGATCTCAACAGAAATGATGGCATTGCACAGGCCACATTTGTTCTTTGTAAATTCATACATATACACATGCTCTGATCGTACATACCAGGACTCTGAAAGTGAAAATGATCTAAATTAAAAGCTCTTCCATTGACAGGCTTATTAAAGGGACCAGTTGCCTATTTTGATTGGAACTTTCGCTAATATTGAGCCAAATGAATATGTTCAATTTTTTGTCTCTGCAGTTTCTCTGTGGTAACAAGGGTTACTTTGCAGGGTTATGAACTGACAATCTCCTGCATGAGGGCAAGCTAAAGTGAGGCCCTGAACCACAGCAGAAACACTCCATCATTTGTTGTTTTGTGTGATCCGGGCCAGTGCAGACTACAGTGGACTTAAAGCTAAGGTCTGTTGGTCCTGGTGGCAGGCCAAAACCCCACTTCATGCAAGCATTTATTTATGAACATGAAGTGCAGTGCATAATCTGACAGTGTGATTGATCTTAATGGTGAGTAAAATTTTAAGTGGGGTTTATGTAGCATTTTCTTGTTTGAAACCCAGGATTGATTGCTTGGTCGCAATTGTGATGCATTAAGTTATCCATCGAAGACACTCCCGCACACCGTGACACACACGCATGCGTGTGAAGCAGCACCTTTCAATTTATTGTCTACTCAAGCAGCCTGGTCCTGATTTTCTTGTGCACCTCAGTCGAACAATGCATGTGCGAGTGGAGCTGGACAATTGTGGCAGAACAGCCAACACAGCTATTCTGCCTTGCATATTGTTTCCCTCTGATGCATACAAATTGCTGTTTATTTCACCTTTCACTTACCACTCTTTTTCATGCCAGGTGCCGCTGCCACTCTGTGCCATCGACAAAGTGAAATTTACAAAGACCAAGGCCTTGAGTTGTTAGAACTCCATTAGAACTTGCTTTCATTGTAAAGCTCTTCTGTGTGAGTACAGAATACCCTCTGCTATCCCTCTCCATCTCGTCCAGCGCATACTTATTTGTTCAGAGGCACCAAGAAGGTATAACATTTCTTAAAGGAAACTGGTGAAACAATGTTCTTCCACACCCATAGATTGTTTTAGGTAAAGTACGTGGCAATACTTCTATGCTGTTTTTTTATGCCTTAATGCTTCCTTCTATCTTTTGCCATTAATGAGACAGCTCATCCATATTCGTCCTGATTAAGCAGAACCTTGAGAGTCTGTTTACTCTTGGCCGGTTCAAAGTGAAAATGGAATAGGAAATAGACCCCTATGCAAAAACATGAATAAACACTCATCACTTTGCATCATGTTAGATAGAAAAGATCCTCAAGGAAATAATCATCAAACATGTTTCTCACATAATAAAAATACATAATTTTATGTGTCAAATTGCAAAATGGACTGCCCTTGTGTACAGCGCACCAGTCTTGATTCAAAAACAGTGTCTTTCTCACAGGCCACCAGGACAACACCGCTGTGTACTTTTCTCTTTTGAACAACCAACAGATGCTTGATCAGATTTAGATCACAGATGACTGTCTATATATAAAGATACTACAAAGTCTATGCTAAAGCATTGAATTGTATATGTATTGCCTAAAATAGTTAGCATTTTAATTCTACATCTATTTTTGGACCTTATACCGTGAACTGAATTGAACTGAATTAAACCGAAGAAATTTGGAGGCCTGGGCAAGACTATATTTCTGAGCCCATTCCTATCCAAAGCAGAAAGAGGCCACTGTCTTTGGAGAACACCTTTTACATGACGAAGTGTACCTGGTAAACTGACAAGCCCATGAATTCCAAGACCCAAGGTTCTCCAGCAGAACATTGTCCAAGGCATCTGACTCTTCACCAACACTCCCACATTCCCAGGCAAATGCAAACACATAACCAGCCATTCACATTATGTAAAACTGAGTGGCACTAGTTGGACCAAACAGCATTCTTCCTTCGCTCTATAGTCCAGTTCTGAAGCTTGTCTGCCCAATGTAAGTGCTTTTGGTGGTGGTTCTGGACACTCTGGTCAGTCAGTAGCCCTAATTTTAGTGACTTGTGTAGTTTATCTGTGAGTTTGGCCCTTTGTCATCATTTGGCTTTTGTTAACATTGCTTATGGCTCGAGACGTGCCGCTTCCACTGCATCCAAAACCACAAGAATGAACTGATTGCTTAGTGTCTGTTGATCCAGACACTTTTACACACTTTACATATTGCATAACATACCTCCCTCTTTGTTCCCCTCCCTATGTACTTCATGTTGACAGCCCAATGTGTACATAGAAATAATATTATTCCAAAACTATAAAGCACTTATGTATTAAAATTGAAGATATCATTTACTAAGTTTGCCTTATTTGTGTTGCCGTCTTCAATCAACTCTTCCAGCAGGCAGGCAACTTTAGTGCATATACAGTATGGGTTAATTAGTATTTGTTCTATTTTGGGTTTGTAAGGGTATGATTTACAGACTTTTTGTTAGCGCCTGAACATAAAACAACATGGCAACAAGGTGCTGAACAAAGAAATACCCCCCCCCCAGTGTTTGCATAAGCTAGGACTCTAGAGGTAGGCTTACAATGTCATAAAACACATTGAACTAAAGAAAGAAAGAGACTGTGTGAGAAAGACAGAGGTGTGGGTTCTCTGTGTTCTCTGTTTGTCTCTACAGCTGCATCCAATTGCTAGTGTTAATTAAAAGATCTCTTTTTACATTACCACATGTAGACAGAAGCTGCTACCATGACACTCAAAGGGACAGAAATGTTTTGCTTCGCTCATAAAGAACTAGAAAAAGATTTCACTGATAATGAAAGTACAACACGGGTCTTGGTTGCACTGATTCTGTGAATAATGTAAGTGTATGAGGATGAGAGTTCCTGTTTTCTCTTTTACAATACACAATGGCCTTGTTTAAAGGTGGCACATTGTAGGCAGCTTGCATTAACAAAGATTGTGCTGAAGTCTTCTATTGATGCGTGCATAGCTCAGAGGGAGTGGATGCAAAATGAATTCAGGCGTAGGCAGAATCATATTAATTAAAATCATCAGGCCGTAGCTGATTAACAATACAAACAAGCCACACTGGGTGAGACCTTCAGACTTTAGCAAAAAAAAAAAATCATTGCCAAAGCAAATGCTTTATGAACGTATTTGAACCCAGGAGATTTACTGTATAGATTATACTCAGAGTGTAAAATGTTTGTCTGTGAGTAGTTAGGTTCAACCAGGATGCATATTTGATTGACTGACATAGGGTATGTTTTTGTTTAAGTTTAATGGTTAAGACATCTTGACATCTGGTCAGCTTTGCACATACACAATGTAAGAAGGTGGAGATTTCACAAGTGTGGTTAAATAAAAAAGTAAAGAGCAATTTTAGTTTATTATTGGCTCCAGCCTTTATTTAGTGAGTATAATATGATAATTATATGCGCTGTATACGATTCTGAAGAATGACTGTTACATTTGGCAACAGCTAAACCATTACGCCCCTCTTTTGAAAGCTCAGTCAGAAGCTTTACCCCACCCCAGATCTTTGTAGCCATGAAACTCTTTGCAAACGAGATACCATGATATAACGTTGGATACAACGTCATGGCAAGTGATTAGCTTTAGCTAGGTTGTGGGTCAGTTGCTACAATTGCTGCAGATGGGAAAAAACAACATCCTCATACCTTTTCATGCCTTTTAATGTTTTTAAGGTCTCTCCTACATCCAAAAGAACAATGCGTACATGTATCTTTGCTCTTGACTGATTCATAAACTTAATGTTCAGCTTTTGTTTGTCAGATCTTTTCATTTTTGTGTCTCAAGTTTTTGCATTGTTTTCTGGAAGAATTTAGTTGGAATTTTTTTGCATTTTGATCATAGTTTTAGGTTTTGGGCTAATTGAATTTCAAGCTAAACCAGGTCCAATATTGATATAATGGCAAAAAAAATGCCATTGATGAATTTGTTTTTTTTAATATTGGGAACGGTGAAGCAGAGACAGTGGAGGTGAACTGGAGAGAAGGGGCAGCTTTTTACATGTAGACACTGATCATAAAGTCAGGTGAACTGAAGTATGCATTATATCTCTAGAGGAACTGCTCAAATAATAAACTTTAACTATAAACCTTACACCATGCCAATGCTTAATCCAATCCATATGTCACCTCATTTATATGGGGATAAATCAGCATGCGGATAAGTATCGGCTTCTTAGATTAATAGACCTCGGTGGGGAATAAAAGTTGATTAGAAAATGCTTTAGGGCCACTTCAAGAGGCCCACAGCTTTCTCTATTATATATTTTTGCAAGGAATGACCCAGTTAAACTTCAAAGTGAAAGTAAGAAAAATACCAGACACCTTGGATGTTTATGTCACTTAGCCTTAAGAAGGCAGGCAGGCAGTGTTCAGTGATGCAAATAGTCTCAATTGATTTATAGATGAACTGCCATAATAAGCAACTTAGTGTTTTTTTTTTGTTTTTTTGTTTTTTTTACTTTTTTTTGGCAAAAGCCGTGATGACTGGCCGCTTTCTATTCTAAGTAGTGCATCATTCCTGCATGCTTCTGACAGACCTGGACAGATCTGGGTCTGTTCAAACCCTCCAAGTGATTGAGTTAACATCACACACCGATTAATGTGCAAATGCACTTGGAAAACTTCAGTGTAACCTCATAGGACTGTAAGTAAACAGCATTTGAGAGACAGATGGACATAAAAGACAGATACAGTCAATGACAGATGGAAGATGTTTTTTTTTCCATAGAGAAATGGCAGCATAGTCAGTGCTTTAAAACCAAAAAAATGGCTTGTTTTTTTTTTTTTTTAATTTGAGCAGCACCTGACTAAATGCAGACAGAACACTGAAGAAATAAACAAATATACATTCTCTTGCAGATGCTAATTTGAGTGAGTTTTAAAATGTGAGAATCAGGCAGTAGTGTTGCATGCAGTCTCTAAGTCATCTGTTTTTAAGGTAATGTCAGGTCCGCATCATCACGCCCACCCCCGGGGAGGATGTTCATATGTTTGGATCAGTTCAATTGTTGTCTCACATGTTCCTGGTTTTGTTCATTATGTCATATCTTGTTGGGTTAATGTGTTTCACCTGAGACAGGGGGTACTTAAGGAGCTCGGCTACAGAGCTCCTCGCTGATAATTGTAGGTTCTGAGCCTCGAGGTAGCCAGAGAGTTTCCCCTGTAATTTAGTTGTCAAGTTTACATTGTTTTACTGTTTAGTCACTTTAGTTGCTGCATTGCTTGCTTTTATTTACCCTCTGCGTTGTACCCCTTTTCTGTTAATAAAAGTACTTGCATTGGATCTATCTCTGCGAGTGTTCATCCCTCTGTGTCTGTGTTTTCATACACTCATTCATTTTAAGAACATTTTAAGTCCAGAATTAGTAGGAAAACCAGAGAAAAATCAGGGGTATGTCAGGAATGTTGGGACCATGCACAATTACTCTTTATTACCTCACAGAGTAAGGACTTTGCTATTTGGCAGAAATCACAGCTTGCAAACATTTTTTTTCAGTGTGCAGAAGCCCTCTAGTTCAGAAATATCCCTGGGTCATCTTGAATGCGCAGTTTGTTTAAGGTCTATGCATATTTTTACACACACACACACACACACACACACACACACACACACACACACACACACACTGTGAGTGGCATTCTAAAACATTCAGGCTCTTCACTAAGAAATTGGTACATACTGAGGTATGCTTTGGAATGGCTATCCTGTAGAAGCCATGCTCTTTTCTGCTTCAGCCTTTTAACAAATAGTTTGAGAACTGCAAGCAGGATTTGCTCATACTTGTACAATCCATTCCTCCCTACACCCATTGAAAATTGTCACCTATGTCACTGGTGGGAAAACAAACCCAAAACATGATTGATCCATCAATGCTTCACAGTTGGCAAGGTGTTATTTTCATGAAATGCAGTTCCTTTCCAAACATACCTTTGCTGATTGTACATACTAGTCGGTTCTTGGAGTTGATGTGTTGAAAGCAGCAAAAATGGTCCCGCACAAGGATGCGAGTGACTTTGACATGGGTCAAATTATGATTGCAAGACGTCAGTACCTACCAAAAGTGGTTTAAGAAAGGAACCACTGGTGAAAAAGCAACAGGGTCATGGGCACCTCAGACTCACTGATGTGATCCTTGGAGACCCTCACAACTTACATGATCTACATTTTGGTGCCAGATACCACAAGACATCTTCTGAGGTCTTGTGGAGTCCATGCCTCGAATGCATAGATCTTTTGTGGCGGCAGGTGGTGTAACATTTACAGGTGGTGTAAATGTTAAAGCTGATCAGTGTATATTCAGTGGCATGCAAAGGTTTGAGCACTGTGAATAGTTAAATGAGTAGAAGATACTGATCTCCAAAAACCATAAAGATGAAAACTACTTTTTATCATTTTATGCATATTAGTGTACTGTTTTGAGTGGAAAAGGGAATGAGAAAAAGCTAAATTTAAAGACAAAAGGATGCAGAATAAAAAAAACTACTGTTATGCATGGGGTGGCTTGATTATGCTTTGGGCTTGTGTTGCACCCAGTGGCACAGGAAGAATTTTACTGGTAGAGAGAAGAACATGTTCTAATAAATGCAGAAACAAACATCACATCATCTTTAAAAAAGGTGAAGATCATCAGAGAATGGCCTCTACAACAAGATAAACAAGAGGCACAAGCTGAAGTTCCCCATTTATGACCAATAATCTTTTATATCATTCAAAGTATAAAGAAAATCCAGTTACATTAATGTACATTAATGTTTTTTGGAGATGTTTTGACAATGGAATGCCCGTGTGACCAATTGCATGTATAAATACCTGCCTAGTTTAGTCATTGCCTGTTCCTACCTGCAACTAGGTATCCCCATCACACAATTTTACTAGCACTGGAGGGTAAAGACTAGCACTTACTTCCTCCGACACACATCAAGTCAGCCGAATACTTCTTTTCCAACACACTCTGGGGAGAATGCTAACTGCAAATTCTATTATTTCAGCTAATAGACTCCCACATTGGCAAATGATGAGCGTGATGGGGTGGTGGGGTGGGGGCATCCTATCCTCCCAGATTGAGGCCAATTATGTTCACTGGGACTCCCAACCTCGGTTGGCTGTGGATCTACTGATGACAGGGCTACTTGAGAGCCAATGACCTCACACCTTGACACTGTATAAATATGTGTGTGTGTGTGTGTGTGTGTGTGTGTGTGTGTGTATGTGTTTCAGTGTAGCATTATACATGGAAATCAATAGAGAGGGAGCTAGAGACACAGGTAACCATTCAGTAGAGCTGTTCTTTTTCAGGGTGGATGGCCTGATGTGGGCAGTTTTAAACAGTATGTGATTTTCCCATGATTAAGCATGGTTGCAGAATGCTGTGGCTGTGGTACATCCACTAAGGTCACAGGAAGCGATTATTATAAACAAGAGTGAACACTTTTTTTTGCACTATAACAGCACATTTCTACTATCATGCCATGTCATGTTATTTTGTACATTATGCATTTTATTATGATTTCCGATGATTCCTGCTTGTATCTGTGTGTGTAATCTACTGGTGAACAAAAACTTTACACAATCTTTCAGCAAGCAGAAAAAAACACTGCTGTAGTAGAACTATGATGAAAAATGTGGAAATTAAAAATAAAAAACGCAAGAAAATGAGAGTGAAAAGTAAAGAGAGAGAGATAAACAGGATGAAAGGAGCAAAAGGGATGGGTGAGTCAGAAAGGAAGGAAGGCAGGAGCGAGTAAAGTGTGTTAGGATTGTTGTGCTGGAGAGGGGAGTTCAGAGAGGGCATTCATCATCTTCTCAGTGGATTTCGAAAGATGCCATGAAAGGAGTGACAGTATGGTGAGCTGTGTCAGGGTTATGGATAGCTCCAAGGGCCAGCGAGTGCCACCCTAGAGCTGTGAGCACAGTTTCTATTAGGCCCCCTGAGAGAGGGTAATTACTGCCATGTTAAATGACTTCATAGCACAGATTCATGGGCTACAGAAACCTGTGGTGGTGTGTGGTGGTTCTCTAAAAGCCTTTGCGTGTGGCTGCAGTTTGCAGAGGAAATGGCTTATTTGGCAAGTTGCCAGATGTGAAGTTGTTTAGGCATATAAACAAATTTAAAATGTGGTATTTAGTGTGATTTATCATAGGGTCACATAACGTATTCAGATTAAACCAGTATATCTACACTTTTAAAGATGAAATACTTAGGGTTTGTTTGATTTATTTAAACATGAGCAGTGCAAGACATATTTTCATTAATTCAAATATATCTGGGAGAAATTACAATTTTCAGGACCCTAAAAAACCTAATGCAGCCGCCTAAAAACCTGATGTGAACATGGCTTCTTAGCAGTCGGCTAGTTTAAACAACAGCCAGGTGCTAATCTAAGGAATCTAATCTAAGGAAGTCACAGCAGCTTTTGTATGTAATCGCACCATTAATAAAGACACACGCCTATAAAACTGTGCTTTATATATGATATGGAAAACACAGGTGCATCACTGACTGAAAACAACCTATGCAGATGTTCATTGCTATCTTGGCAGTGAATTGTCAACACAGGCTTGTGCCCAACACATGTACACCCACGCATTACGCCATTGAAATAGCAATCCGGCAAAGTCAGACCACACCTGGCTCTTAAAGGGAATGGCAAGTGACACGCTGATTGGTTTATTGCACAATATGCCCAAAACACACCCATGATTAATTAAGAGACTTAGTACATGCCTTTCCTATGCATTGTGAGCCTCCCAAGATGTACTTTACCCGTCTTATGATAGCAAGGACACACTGACGCGCCCTAAAGCAAGCTGTGCGGTGCACGATTCACAGCTCGCCTACAAATCTCTAAAATTGGGCCCTAAGTGCAGCCCACTAAAATTACAGGGAGTCCACTGAGAAATAATAAATTAATTGTAATTTTAATATTAAATAAATTAATATAATAATATTTCATATTATTTCATATTTCATATTAAGACAACAAGCAAGCATGCTATCATAGTGGATCTATATTTATGAAAAACAATAAGCATTACTTTTGAATGTAAACGTGTTATAGGCACTGAAGCATGGTTGAGAATCAGAGTAACTGTCAATTAGCTACCTTGTTAATTCGTGAGACTTGAATCTCAAGTGCTTCCTGAGTAATGCAAGGTTTTACACCCAAATAAACTGTAATGAAATATGTTAATTAAAGAACTAAAATTTAAGATAAAAAAAAATCTTATTTAAGACCTTTGCAATACACTCTGTATACTATAGGGAGTGTTTTAAGATTCTGCCCAACTGTAGGCTTCATTTCCAGGTATAGTGAATATGCTAGCACACATACCTAGTTAACTGAGCAAAGACTTTGAACTCATTTCCCAGCATCCTGTTAAATGATGTATTTTTATTACACACTTTTTCATCCGCTCTTTTCATCTCTCGCAAGCTTGCCTTACCAGCTTACTTTTCCCAGTTGTTATCAATGGCGACACACTGAGAATTGGAACCTGACCAATTCCTGTACTGGCCTGGAACTGTCTGTCCCAAATGGTTTCCATTTCATTTTTATGAGACTACATCAGGAGTAACAATGGCCAGTCCAACCCTGGGTATCAGGAAAGCAACACTTTGGCTGCAGTGTTTGAACTAGACTGTTTAGCTTGAGCCCAAGATTTTGTCTGGGATTACGAGTCGAACAGTTAACATGGTAAGTGTGCCATCTAGTATGCTAGAATGTGATTTGTGCACTTGACTGATAGTAAAATTTTATTATGCTTTAGTGTACACCTGTCTAGATTTTTTCTACCCAGAAGTCCATTACTCCATTACGCTTAGACCACCAGGGAAGAAATCAGCTGTGTTGTTTGGAAAGAAAATGATTTACATTTACTAGAAGTAGGAATCTCTGAGCAGTTCATAACTCGATTCGATTAATTAAATGATTATTAATGCATCTTGATTCATCGTTTGTTTATACAGGACTTCTTTCTCACTGTGTGACTACCTGAAACTTTTACAACAAAGTATTAGCCTACTGCCACTGTCGCCTTTGGCTTGCTCACCAGGGGGTTTCATGTTTTATATTTTATGTTATGTTAATTTCTCATCCTATTAGTGAATTCCTGTAGCTGCTTTTTGAAAATGTCAGTAAATATTAATAATATGGAAAAAAGATAATCTTACTTTGCAAACAACCAGACATCCCCACAGACTAAGTTAACCTATAAGAAAAAAAATACTTATATACTAACCTATGCTTACGGTCATATCAGGGGTTAAAAGATAAATGAACTACTATGATAAACCACCATATTTTACACAAATAAACAAAAATCCATTATGTGGCATCAATGTCCGGGCAATCTTCTGAACAGGCAGCACAACTGAAATTGACTAACCATCCCTCTTTGGGAAGCAGAGCGTTTATTTCAATTACAAATCCAATTGCTTCTATTAAGATGACCAAGAACCAAAATAACCTCTGAAACTGACTGAAACATAACTCCATTTTCCATTTTGCCAAAAGGCAGGCAACTTTGCCATTCTCAGTCAAATGCTTTAACTGATACTGCCAGTCTGTAAGGGATATGGGAATAACATTTTCTCAAATTTCTCAAATTTCTCAAATTCTGATCCAGTGTTTTCAGTAAACTCTAGCAAAGATGTTGCAGTTCTTAATTTTTTAAGAGCAGATTAAGGAGTGTCTAGAAGCTGAGTGACACTATGCCATAATCATAATAATAATAAGTAGTTTCAAATGTATACTCAAACCAAGTGCCCTATAGGATTGTGCGAACATTGTAACAAATCTTCCCAAATACAAACCATTCCATTTTGTAGAACACTGCTATCATCAAATATGTTGTTCATGTTTTGAGTATCCAATTATGTTATTATTATTATTATTATTATTATTAGGCATCATTAGACTCATTTCTTAAAGTTGAAAAGAGGAATAAAAGAAACAGAACAGCCAATATATCTAAACATTTTAATATCTAGCAATAATGCACATGTACAAAGTGAGGATATAGCACCATAGACTCAGCAAGTTAACATTAATTAACACATTTATGACTGAATTTAAACAAGAACACATTATTGGGTATTGTTTAAGTTGTTATTTGACTTCCCAGTATTGTGTTTTAATGTTTGTAAAAAAAAAGAAGCCTTTTACTGAATATTATTAGATCACATAAAAGGACCAATCAGCTCGTTAGCTCATTCAGCGACTATTTAAACAGATAATTATTGCAGAATTCAGATGTCTTTATTGCATTAGAACATTGTTCTTATTAACATGGCATGAAAGATCAATGGAGTCAGAGTGTGTGTATGCTTGCTGGAGATATTGAATTTTTGTACATTATGCAGTGTACATGAACTGACTGGTATGTTTCATCAATAGATTATTGAGTGAATCTAACTATAACACAGCAGGTTAATGGCATGCTGTCTAGCTCTCCGGGCTTTGGTTTGCCCAATTCAGATGGGCTGATAATAAGCCCTGGCACCATGATAGGTAAGAACAGTGACGGAACAGGCAGTGCTGGAGTCTTCATTTTCTTATGAGGATAACAGGGCACCCACATAATGTGTTTTTCACTTGGAGTATGATATTATTAGTGCTGACTAGCCCATTGTCTCTGGTGTAGTTGCAGTGGTATTCCACTGATTTTTCAAAATATCTGCGGATCCAATGCAAGCACTTTTATTAACAAAAAGGGGTACAACACATAGGGTAAACGATGAAAACAATGCAGCAACTAAAGGGACAAAATAGTAAAACAACATAAACTCGACAACCAAAACGGGCGAATACACCTGAGAAAAAAAAGCACACCTGAGACCGGCTCTGGGAGCTGAGCTAAGTGAGCTGGTGAGAGAGAGCTGGGGAACCAACCACTGAACCCTAAACGGTTAGGCCAACCAGACCTGAAGACGCGAAGTCGAAGAGAGTAGCCTAGCTGGAGCGAGAGTCGTGGATAAATCCAGGGTGCGAGCGAAGGTGCCTCAAAAAACTTGATGCTAGAAGCAAGGTCCGCTAGTGGACCTGAACTGTGAACCAAACTGGTCTAAACAAACTGTGATCTGAGTCACGAGCCTAACGGGCTACCTTGACCACCACGGGCTTCTTAACACATGTGAACATAACTTAACTAGAACCGAATCATTGAATCAAACATGAACAGAAACACAACAAAAGTCCTCATGTAAGCCTTTGGCCGGCGGCTCGGAATCGAGGGGGGCGCGATACCGAGGGGCTGACAGATGTAAACAATGTCATTCAGAGATGATTGATGTGAAATGGTAGACTGTAGAAGTAATGAGCAAAGCAGGGCTGGCTTTCCTGAGCACAAAGGTTATTCTTAAATGGTACAGTGAATATCATCTTTTTAATTGCTACCCAAAACCACCAGTGGATCTACATGTCTTCCGCGTTTTCTATGTAATACTGATAGTGGTAAAATAGTGGTATATCCAACTGTACAATTTTGCCTTGCATTGCCTTGCATACTACATGTAATAAACGGAGCTTACTGGAAAACTGCTCAAAAACAATGTCTCCGGAAACATATTTGTAACCAGAGGTAGGGCAAGGGTATTAGGGCATTACACCCTATAGACAGTTGGTTCCTAGAAGTATTCATGCAAAACTCATAATAAAATACAGTGTCATTTCACGTGTTGCATTTTCACATGTCTGGTAATAGCTGTTTTTGTTCAGAAAGAGTTACACATCAAAGACGCCATCATACACTCCAGACATCGCGTTGGTTCTGCACATCTTCTCATGAAATAAAAATCAGTATGCATTGCTCAGTGCATATGCTAATGGTTACTAGTACACACTCAGTGATATAACTCTGATCATCCCTCATGCTCGCTGTTCATCTTAATGAATATTTCACACTCACGCCGCCTCTTCTGGGCAGCCATAAGCATTTTGCTGTTATATTTCACTCAGACTCTGAGAACCCTGCTCAAAATTCACTTATTTTTGACTGCTTTATACCATCCCCGCCTGCTACATAAGCTGCCACGACCATGGTTATAAATACCAATAACAATAAATGTTCCTCTAAAAATGAAAAACAATCATGAGGAGATTATAAAAAACACTCAAGATGAAAGTGAGTCGGTGCATTTCTGGGTGGCTTTGCGTCGGAGTGATTGACAAAAGCAGCGCTTTGACTGAAATCATGTCATGTGGTATGCACAATAGGTGATAATTGTAATAGAAATTCATCACTTTTTAACTAAAGGCATTGAATTCCCAGAGTACTAGGTGCTGCTAAATCAGGCTTGTGGGAGTGTAATGATTCCAAAAAACAAAACAAAACATTTTCCCTTCAATTTTAACGTCACAATTGTGATTTGTGATTTGATTGATTTTTTCAAGGACGTTTGGCATATTTGACACATGGAAGACTTAGACTTAGAGAACATAGGCTCCCCTACACAAACAAAGTTTGAGCTGAATCCTGGGTGTAAAAACCTAAAAATATTTTTGCTCATTTTCTATTTCAGTTGAACATTTTACACCACTACAAGGTAGGTTTTAACATGACTGTGACCTTTGCAGGCAGGGGAATAAGATCCTTGCTCTGTGCTTCCACCTTCAGATGTTTTGTGAATACAGCTTCATTCTGCCATTCATGCTGACTCCTGAAATGGCTCCATTTCTACAAAATCATTTTCTGCTTCTCTGAAATCTTTTTCTTTGAACGACAGTGATTTCTTATAGGTATATCCATGCAGCAAAATATATGTTCGACATAACATCTATACCCTTCAAAAGAGGTATGTCAAGGGTTTTTTTAGTAAAGGCAATGGCTCTATATGGATCCATGACAACTGAAAGAGCCATTTCAAAACATCAATGGTTATCTCTCTAATAAAAAGGCACCACACATCCATGGTGCCATGCAATCTATTCTATATTGCACCAAAAAGGGGTTCCACTTTTATTACCTCTTTTTTCAACACTATTTAGAACCCTTTTTCTCAAGATGCTTTCACACCTAATGTTTTTGGTCTGGATCTTCAGACTTTTCAGTTAGCAGGTGTGTTCTGAACCAAAGAGGTCGGACAAACGAGGTGGTCTCGGTTTGGATCAAACAGAACTGTGGTTTAGTTCGTTTGCAGTATATAAACACTTTTTTTGCTGGTATAGACCTATGGAGCCCTATCTTACACCCTGCGCAAGGCACTTTGCAATGCTGAGTAGTCATGGCACTCCTGAGCACTACAGGCATACATCCTACAGCGGGGATTCAGGTTCAAGTCCCAGTTGTGCCATGAGCTTCCACTGGGAGACACGAAGAGGGACACAGCAGGATGTGGATCTCCCTCGCTGTGTGACCAATCGAGCAGTTGGTGGGTGTATAGTTGCCTGGTAGAGTCAAGTGTTTAGTGTTCCTCTGCAAATAAACAGATGTTTTTTTCACATTTTGCTCCATCGGATGCTTCTTATTTATTATTATATTACATTTTTTCACCTTCTATTGAATTTAAGCACATTTTACATGTAACATGTTAAAATGCTACATGTTTCTTCTAATGTCTGTTCTTTAGTTCACACTTAATCATATTGTTTAAACATTTTGTTCATACTGCTTTAAAATAACGTAAATAAAGAGCTAGTATAAACATAAACTATACCGCAAGTGATAAATATACAAATATACATTAAACACTGAAGATGGTAATTCCAGCAGCCTGGTCTCACGAGGAGTTTATATATATGTGACCACTTCATGATTGGCCCAATGTGTATTAAATATAATTTGACCGACGCTACCCAGACATTCAGTAATCAAATGATTAGCTAATCCTTACCCTAACCTAACCCTAAACTATAGTATAATATGAAATTCTTACTGTACCTGGCGGAGTTTACGTCCATTACCCCCTTTTGTAGAAGCTCTACAACAGAGAAAAGCAGAATGTGGTGGCAGTGCTGCTGTTTTCTCATGTCTTCTTCAAGTACATTGCGTGTATTTGCCAAATCAGTGCCACCAGTGGATGGGAGCTCCTTGTGAATCAAAATATATGTATGGAATATTGCACGGGAGTAATATGTTACAAATTCCTTGGGGGTACTTTTAAGTGGTACACAAATGGAATGAGATCCTGTTGCATTCCAAAGCATGTCCATCTAAACCCAAAAAGGTTATGCTGTCTCTCCACACAGCATCTTAGCCTTTCTCACTCCCCTCTGAGGGTCCCTGGCTGCTCCTTTTAGACACTGTATCTGATTAAAGCAATTGGAGTCTATGGCTGATTGATCCTCAATCCTCTCTGCACAGCCTCCTGCCTCTGTCCTCGGTCTATATGGAGCCAGACTGAAAAAGTGGAAGAACTCCCCTGCCTTGAGGCTCAAAGTGCATGTGCAGCTTCTTTTATTTGAAATTCTGCATAGATTTTTTATTGAGAAACCACAGCCTGAGCCCTTAAAAAGGAAGCCTCCTAATGGTTCTACACTGTAAAAAGTGGTTCATCTGTTCAACCTAAAAAGAAAGATTTCATGTGGTAACAAGCAATTGAACTAGGTTTATTCCACTCAAATAAATATTTTGAATATTTTAAAGTATTTCCTTATACCTAGTTCAATAGCTTCTTACAGCATTTAGACATATTTAAAAAAAGGACTATTTACTTGGGTAAATAGGGTAGTGTTCACTCGTGTAAAAATGTCATATATGGACCTTTGAGGATCAAATAAGATACAAAAAAATAGACTATGGGCCTTTTACATAAAAAAGGTTCTTCACACTCACATATTTCATATAGTAGATGATTCTCTAAAGAACCATTCAGCATCAGGTCACTTAGGGCAGTGTTTTTCAGCTACTCTGATACCCACAACACACTCCATCCAACTCACGAAGAGCTGGAGAATCAGCAGATGAGCTAGATCAGGTGTGTTAGAGCAGGGAATAGTTGAAATTGTGCTGGGCGGTGGGTCTCTAATGGACTGGAGAACGGTCACTAATCACTGTGCTCTGTTAGGACGTCTGCTCCTGTGCTTTAACGTGAAAAGTTCACGAGTTAACGGGTCCAAACAAACCAAACGAATAAAGCCTTATCCCTACCCCCACCCCCACCACCCACCACCCCCCACCACCCCCCACCCGTATTCTGTAAAACCCAGCCCAGTTCTTTAAGACTGGCTACCAGTGCCTTGCCTCCCGCTCAGGGATTGGCTAGATCTGTCTCACGAGCAGCCCGGACATGTCTGAATACAGGTGGGTTTAAAAAAAAAAAAAAGAAAGAAACCCAAAGCAGCACCGGAATGCGCGTGAACCTTTCGAAGCACCATCTGCGTCACTTTCACGTCCGTGGGAGCTTCGTGCAGAGAGAGGCTTGGCTTTTCAGCACTTTGAGAAAATGCGCTGCGGTCTCTAATGGCCAACGCTGCGTATGCGCGCGCGCGCGCGGCTGTGCGCTGCCTTTAGCCAGACGATCTTGCAGTCGGTCCCTCGAGCTGGCTTTATAACAGCGCCCCGAGAGTGACCGGAACGTCACGTATGACTCACTGAACCTCTCCGCTGCTCGTTGGCGGATGCAACCCTGTGAAGCGCTGGAGGAAAGCGCGCGTGAGAAACTTTGCAGTGGAAGGGTAATGGTGTTTGGGAGTAAGTCGTGTTGGCCAGCGCAGCGTAAGAGCGCGTGAACTCTGTGGCTTGGTTGATGAGTGTCGGGGGGATCAGGCTGAACACTCACCACTCCCCTCGTTAGGTCCACTGCAACGACGCCGCACGTCTACTGCGCGTATTTTGGGATTTCTGATGTGCGAGTGGAAAGTGGCGTTGAACGCGCTGAGGATTTTCTCCTGGCCAGTGTGCGCATGGCATCGGGATAATCCTGTGGAAAAGGTAGGTGTCGATACGGCTTCTTGCGCCGATTATCGCGGCATTACGCGTAAACGTGTCAAAACGCATCACGGAGCTGTGGAGGGAAATCGAGCTTCAGGTCGTCGGCACAGCGTCATTTCCATCACCTCATCTAGACTTGAGCGCGATGATGATAATAATATGGCCTCAAAACTTTAGGAAAATGAGGCATTTTCCTAATCGCTTCAAGGGCCATGTACTGTCCACTTTTGATAAGGGATATAAGCCGAGCGTGCGCGCGTGTGTGGGAGTGTGTTGGTCATCAGTTTGCTTTTCTTAGTCGTACTCTAGCCCAGAGAAACTGGCCCTTCGCTGAACACTGCAGCCCCCGCGGCTGGCCAACGTATGCTTGTTTAAATGTCAGCGAGATATTTTTAGAAGGGATCTGTTCTTTGCTCATGGGAACCAAGTCGTGCACGGTGCTTGTTAGTGTGCACCTCCTCCAGAGACGAGTTGCACTAGAGGCTGGACCGGCAGGCAGGCATTGCGTCGCTGGCCATGGTCCTGATCTAAGCGTGGCTCCGCCAACTTGCCAATCAAGGCCATCCAGCGAGTGGCAGATTCACTACAGCGTTTCGGGCGTGCTTAGTTCAGTTCAAGCACAAGAGAAGAACTGAAATATGCCAATATGTCAGTAATGTCAGTGTCTTCAGTACATAAGAGTGGGTTCCTAGTAAACTCTCAGTCTTCTGGGCAAGCCTTGATCATTAATCAAGCCATGGGCAGGGCTGGTCATTTGCGCGCAGCAGTCTAGATTACAAATGAGATTTTAATCAAAAGATAAGATCTGATTAACTGAAGAAAGCGTAGGTTTCATATGAGCTGTGTGCACTGGCAGTTTCAAACCCTCCAACCGACCTCTCGAACTTTTTCCTGTAGATGGCAGTGTACCTCTAATATTTACGTTCACTTTCATTAGTCGTCCTGATAAGTTGCTGCCAGGTCCCTTGTAAGTGCAGCATCATTGCAAAGTAATAGGGTATTACTCATTTTGGCACGATGACGGCTGCAATCATGTAATTGTTCTATCCCACAATGAATTGAGCCAAGAAGCATTTTAGGACAACCATGATTAAATTAACAAATCCTTTATTTATTTATTTATTTATTTATTATTATTATTATTTTTTAAATAAATGGGTTACTTTCACAAGCAGTTACCCCAATACATTTATGTGGGTGTTTCAAATAAAGGTGTTTTGGAATTAGATTTGAAATGAGTGACAAGGAGGTCATATTGGAATCTACATTAGATTCAGTATCTCTGTATTTATATTTAGTCTTTGTCATTTTCAAACAACAGCTTTGAATTAAAGGCGGTTAAATTACTAGAGTAGGGAATGAATGAGTGGTTAGAGTGCAGTGGACATGTGAATGCTTTGTTTTGCTGTGTGTGAGGTCTTGCTAATGCAACCATTACAGTGACCCTCCTGGCCCTCTCTCTTGAGGTTTCCCTGATGAAAGTGTCTGCACAAAGAGGCTCCTCCACCTATAACTAATAAAGTGTGTCTTTTTTTATTCAGGGTCGTGCACTCCTCCCTATGAATTATTCTCCAGTGAACAGCTGTGGTGCCATAATATGTTTTACCACCAGTCACCGGGTCAAGCTCTCTGGACACAAATGTGTTCCTGTTGTCTCGTGCTTTACAAATCAAGCAGTTCTCTGGACAAAAAATAATAAAAAAAAACAACAGAAAAACATTGTTGCTATATATGAAATTTTTGGTAAATAATAAGTGATGTTTCTGAGTTTAGGGCTTATAACCCATAATTTACATCACTCGAGTGAAGTCAGGTTGAAAGTCATACCTGCAGTGTTTTTATAAAGTTACTTTATCCTAATGTAAACACCATGAGACATATCAAAACATGCAGTGTTGTTCAGTGCATTCATAAAAGCCAGTTAAAAATAGTACAGTGTTCAACAGCACACAAAAACCTACTCAGTCTAGTCTTGGTCTATTTTTTAAGGGCTAGGCCTGATGTGTACCTAGAAAACTGGCCTTAAATATTTATAACCTCTTTGAAGTCTCTCTTTAGTTAACACTAGTTGTCTGACATATTTTTGCCTGAATTGTTTGTTGTTATAGAGAGATTTTGCACAATATAGTGTTCAGATGGTTCATCAAAAAAAGAAAGGCATTAATTAAGGCATTTACATGAAATGTATTAATCAGAATAGCCTGAATTATTGTATTTTGGCTGTAACCACCGCTGTCCAGGGATAAACGTAGTCACACAGGAGGACTCACTTTCTGCTCGGTGTTTTATGAAATTGAATTTAAAATGCAGAAATCTTAATCCGCAAAAGAAAACACACCCATCCATCTCAGAGCTCAAACTCATTTGATAGGTGTTCATTAATAGCAGGAGGACATAGTCTACAGTGACATCATTGCGTACAGAAATGCTGACTATAACTATTTGAATGTTTATTTTGCAAAACTATTTAGTAATTGTAATAGGAATAGGGTGCTTTTGATGAAAATCTCATGTTTTATTGAACATGTAATTCTGTCTCTGTTACACCTTCCCCCACTGAATTTCACCAAAATGCTTAGATACTCACCCACCTCTGTAGGCAATTGAAATGCAAGAAATATGTTTAAAAAATGGATGGAGATGTACAAGCTATAAGGAGTATCCTAGCTAGGGAGGAAGTTTTCTACAAACATTTTCACTACCGACTTCCCACCAACTTTATTTCTCTACCAGTTACGCACAAGAAATAAAATTACAATATCACGTAGACATATTAAATACCTGAGAATGTTGTATTTGGTGACACATCATTTTTGAAGATAAGTAAAAAGAAACAACCGAAGCAAACACACCTCCAAGGGCACTTTAAATAAATTAACGCAATAATATGAAAACCTGAAACCAACTGATGAACTTCATCATTACATCTGACTTAAAATTGAAATTATCCCACGATAACACATACTGTCTCTTAATTCACCACAAAAAGCACTTGTAATGACTACTGCACTTTCAAATCTTAGTCCATTCCTCATGGGCAATGGCCTCCAGTTCAGTAATATTCCTGGGTTTGTGTGCTGCAACCACTTTCTTTAAATCCCACCAAAGATTTTCCATGGGGTTCAAGTCAGGCCACTGTGACGATCACTCCAGAATCTTCCAGGACTTCTTCTGAAATCAAATTTGGGATAATTGTCTTGTTGGAAGGTCCAGTGGGATTCTGTTCTCTGAAGCAATGAAACAATGAATCAGTAGTATGTCTCAAACACTACTCTCACTACATGGCAAACTAGACACCCAGTGTTCTTCATTCACCCAGAAATTCTTCATTGTGTATCACCAGCACTGCGAGTATCAAGCAGAAATAAATTCATCTCAGGGACGTCATTAGATTTGGATTTAGTTTGTCAGATAGGGACCATGCAAAAGAGTGATCTGAAGTTATTTTTTCATGTTTAACCCTTCACTGCAGCAAGAGTTATTACACACTAAGAATATTATTTAGTAACTACAAGGATTCTTTGGTAATAGAAGTTTGTCATTTGTAACTTTTGGTCTGCTGGAGGTCCATAGGTTGTTTAAGGGGTTAAGGATTATGGTGAACAACTCCCTACATGTCTGTTACAGACATATGGATTTTGTTCAAATGAGTTGGACCATTCATGCTGACAACTGTGTAGACTGTTGATTTTCACCTCTCTACTGTATTGCACTTACCTCACTTATTTCTGTTTGCAACTAAGACTTGGTCATCATCTGTGATTGATGAACTCTTTACATGATGGTTGGAAAACTCTGCTTGAGGACACTGTCCTTTATTAGCACAACGTTTATCAGTCTTTAAGATCTTTAGTCGGTGGTTTGAAATAACTGCTGATTTTTGGATCTTTTAAAATGTTCTTGAACATTAAATCTGTGGGTACATCAGACAGAACTGTGCAGTTGTACAGAAATGTCAGCGACAGCTACAGGGAAATGCATGTGATAACCTGGTAAAATGATCTGTGGCCACAAGCACTTCAACAGATTTATTATTGCAGTCTTAGGCACACCAGAAATCAATACATATGATATCAAAGGTGACATCATATTGATACTCTCTAACAGAGTTCTGCCTTTAGGATCAGCAGACTTATCAGTGACACATCTAGGGCACTATTGAACATTATCTTTAACATCCCTATCAATATCAGGCCAGAAGAATCTCTTATGGGTTAGTGCCAGCGTCCTTAATTGTACTTGATGGTCTGAACTGGCATTGACACTATTTTTCCTTGCAATAATTTTTGCATAATTTTAATCATAGGCTTTCTGACTCTCTTTCTCTTCTTGAAGGTCTCTATTCACTATTTACATAGCATAGAACTTTTGACAATATGACATTTGTTAGCTGGCTTGCCTGCAGATCTCCCTTTGAGTATGGTAAAACCTGAGCATCAGATGAAGCCAGCCAAGAAGAATTATGTAACAAGTCAGTGGCCTGTGCTTTAGCTCCAGAATTCCACACACTGTATGTCTCCAGGATAGCAGATACTTTGTCTGAAGTAGAAGAATGATTTTTTCTTAACTTGACAAGTATGAAAAACTTGCCATCTGAAACCATCTTGGCCAAAATTTGTAGTAATTTATTGTAGGGAGCTTTTTTGTTGGGGATCTTCTGCCCAGTGTTTGGCTTTAAAAATAGCTTGTGACTGAGAGCGTCTGTAAAAATGTTTCATGGGTCAGGAAACATTAATATCAGACTCATATGAAGCTAACTTTGTAATCCATTCCTGTTGACAAGAGTCAAGTTCAGGGTTTGTCACTTACGTGGGTAAGTGGGTTGTTGTGTGTCCACACTGTGTAGACATGGCCCTTCAGCCAGTGGCTAAATTTGTTGCACACAGGCCATTTACTTTTTTTAAGCTGGTGTGAGGGACTTGCTGGCAAAGTCTAAGGGCCTAGCTTTGCATTCACGTCTTGGAACTTTTGAAAGAGCAGCTCCCAAACCATCTTGAGAAGTGTCTGTGGACAGAATAAAATGTCTTGTAGATCAGGATGTGACGGGATAAAGCTGTGCAAGGAGAATTTCAGCATGTCAAATGCCTGCTGATGAGCCATTGTCCAGCCACTGGAGAACAACTTGCTTAGCTGAGTGCAACATTTTTGTGATCATGTGATCTTCTTTACTGAATAGCACATTTCCTCCAAGTGAGCTAAGCAATACACCTGGTGTGTGAATGGATTGCATCGTTCAGTGCTTATTTTGTTTAGACAACAGAGGTCTGTAAACACTCTCAAGTTGCCATTTATTTTCCATATGAAAACAAGTGGTGAGATAGTACTTTTGGGTACTTTGTGAAACTGTAATTTGAATGGCTTTTTTCCACCAGGTGGATCCAGAAAACAACCCCCTAGCTGCTCCACAGTCAAGATGATTATGAGAGAACATGTCCTCATGTTCTACAACCAAGTTCTCCAGTTTGCCCCTCTATTCTTGTGTGATTTCATAGAACTTACTCAGTCATAGGCTCACTCAGTCCCACAATCTTTAGGTGTTCCTTTGAATCCACGAACATTAGAGTCATTTGATGCTGCTTGACTATAGCTTGTGATCTGGACTTCACTGAAAACATGCAAGGAGACACATTTGATATCTTGAATGGGACCCATCTATCATCCCATAAAGGAGTCACTAACTGAGCAAGCATCAACCCCCTGGGAACAGAGCAGGAGGACATGTAGGTTCTGCAATGACAGTACTGCCTGGAGAGAATGCTGTATTTCCTGGTAGCAGAAACTGCTCAGACTGCTTAGACTATTATAACCGTTTACTTGCATTTACTTGCATTGTTTTTTGTTGTGTGATCCGTGTCGACCAGAGGGTTAGGATAGGTTCCCCTTTGAGTCTTGGTTCCTTTCTTTCTCTCTGAAATCTGAGGAGGGTTTTCCTTGCCACTGTCGCCACTGGCTTGCTCAAAAGGGGCTCGGGCCCAGATCTCTCTTGTGACAACATTTGTTGTGAAGCGCTATGTAAATAAATTTGAATTGAACTAAATGACCTTCTAGTAGTTCCTGCCTTGTCTAAATTGGTGAGGAATGTGTTTAGTATCAACAATTAGATTGTCTTATTGACTTTGCACAACTTGGGCAGGAACAGATACCTTGTAGCCATAGATCTACACGTCAAGATCTATTATAGGCTTTGGCTCTACATGGCCACCACCACATTCAATGAGTATAACATCAGTGTCCGTTTGACTCATTTCATTAACAGCTCCAGCTTCAATTAGCTTTTACTTTGCTTTATCACTAAGCATACATGCCACTGATCCACTGTCTAGCATAATATTAAGAGACACTTTGTTTCCATCACAACAGAAGTATAAAATAGGCTATCACTGCCCCTGAGATTTTGTGTGTTCTGAAAAACAACATTTTTCTATTCTTCTGGAGCCTTCACACAGCCATGCAAATGTACTGCACAATCAACATCAGAATCAGTGGGGAAGTGTTCTTCCTGACCTGTGCATCCACCATCAAGGCACGAAACACCTTCTTGACTAGCCATAGCAGCACTATTATGGTGCTGCAAATGTGACAGATCAGGCATACCAATGACAGGTCATATATTGCATTGATATTTGCCTCTTTCCTGTATCTGTCTTGCACTCCACTAATGAATGGTCTTGCATTTGATAAGTGTGCTTGTCAGCACAAACAGGTCATTTGTAAATGCAGTATCCACTATCCAGTATTGAGTAATTTACAGGACTCTTTTTCAGCTTAAGTAAAGTTGAGTAAAAGTCTGCTGGCAGCGAGCCTGATGGTGTCTTACTTGAGTACTGGAACAGTATGTTGTAAACTGAATCTGAATTTCCTCAGGCATTAAGACCTGGGTCACTTCTCAAGCCAATTCTGGCAGTTCCAGCCTTACCCATTGTCTGCTAGGAATCTCATCAGACTGTTCTGTAACTGTGTCATTTTGTTTTGTAATATATGATTTCACCATGTCCATTCTGCAACTGAGCACTTTATTAATTTAGTAATTATCACCTGTCATTAATGCCAGATAAACAGAACTTTCTTGTCTCAGTACTTTAATTACAATTAAAAGCCCCTTTTCGTAACAATCACTGATTAGTAAACCTGGTTTTTAAATCTGGTTTATCATCTCACTTAGCTGATTTACAGGATTGCAGAAGATGTAGAGTGACATAGCTCACTCTATGTAAACAGCTCACCATTTTGACACTAATTTAATTTGAGCATCCTGTGACCATCTCCATCAAGCTGATCGGGAAACTTAGGGGCAATTGCAGTGTAACCAGTGTAGCTGTTTGAAACAAAATTAATAATGCATCTTTACTCATGGGAAATAATCAGACAGACCTCATGGTCATCTGTCTCAGAGCTAGGGCTGGGCAATAATTCGAAAATGATCTAAAACTGACATTCAGAACCAACAGCAATCTTGCCCATATTGATTATTTCATTTTTTTGTATCGATTAATACATTTTAAAATTCTGTTACTAATTTCTCCACTGTGTTTGTGTGTGTTTATGTACTGTCTCTTTAAAAAAAAACATACTACTGTGAGTGTAGTCACGTGACTCCCCTGCCCAGCATGCGGCATGGAAGCAACATGGAGAACTCAAATACTGAGCAACTGAAGCAGCGTATGTAATTGTTCAGTAATTGTAATCAAGGTAAAATGTTGCATTAATTATGATATTGATATGAGGTCAGATCACCCAGCACTACTCAGAGATCAAACTCATTTAACAGATACAGTGCATACCTTTTTAAATGCATACTTTATTAAACATGTTATTCTAACTCTGTTATACCGGCAGCACTGGTTTTCTTGTAGAGAGTTTGCGTTCATGCTATCATCTACAGGTGGGTCATCAAAAACCTGAAACTGCCTGCCATTTTGTGCATTAATGAGGATGAGCCATACTGCTGACTGGTGTTGTGTTAGCGACTTGCCCTAGGCATTGCATGCTAATCTAAACAACACGTTGTTTCTTCTAGAAAGGGTCACTGCATCACATTACTACTTAACAGCAATCATGTTCTTAGCCCAGAACACAATATGTTAATTAAAACACAGCTGTCTCCAGCGTAGACACACACGCTTGCTTGATTAATGAAGTGTCTTTCATTTTGCATCTCTTGATGCCACATCTTGGCTATGAGGAGTCCTAATCTATAAGACACACAGGGGAAGCTGTGTTATTCTCTCTGGTGGAGCACAGCGAGAGCCCTTCGTCTGCCCATGACTGACTAACACAAGGCCCCTGCCGGTCGATTAGCTAGGCTGTGCCCAGTCACCAGCACAATTAATAATGCCTCATATCCTGCTCGACTGTCACTCTGCCCACCCGGCACATGGCAAGGATCTCATTTAAGCACTCTCTCTGGTAGAGTGTATCCAGAATGGAACCAAACAACAGGGGGATGACTATCATTAGGCCTCATTAGCATGCTGAATGATTTGTTCTGTTGTGGACTGGTCTGTCTGGTGCAAGCCATGTATTTCCTAGCTCTGTCCTTGTCCTGAGCTCTGTCCTGTGGAGCACTGACGTTGTTGATGACTTTACATGGTGGAGCCTAGTGACCGGCGTCTAATCAGTGAGCTGTTAGAACAACTTGTTCTTCGATGTTTTGGTGTCTGTTAAGAGTTAAAGCTTGGGAGAATTGAAGAAGTTGACGGATGAAACTGAAAGGACCCAGACTAATTTTTTTTGTCTCTGTAATGTTTTGCCCTCTCCATCATTCACTGACCCACCCAAAACTGGTCTCTGTTTCAAATATTTCTTTGGGTAGATGGTGAGTCAGTGAACATTATAAATATCCTGGCAGTTTTGCTATTTGGTAGCATCAGATGTGTTAGGTGGCACTTTGTTTGAAGAGAGATGTTTCCCTGTCCTGCAGACAGACAGCTATATAATTTTGCAAATTGGTGCCTTTTCCTCTAATGGCACACAGTTGTCGGACATATTAGTTTGACCTGTGGATTTCTGTCTGTTTTTGCACTGGCATTTTGTAGAAAAAAAAATAGATGAATTTTCCCTGTTTACTATGTAAATGTCACAGTAGTGTTGTTATTATTTGTAGGTGCAGACTGGTTTAGTGCACTGCATATCTCTAAAGTATTTTGTAAATAGCAACATTCAGTCCTGTGTTTCATTGTCCATGTAAATGTTGAACCTCTCTGTTAATGCTCATTCCAAAAATGGTGGATATATATATGACTGATGTCTTCTTTTCCGAATTATTTAGATTATTCAGTAGCTACTGAAGTTAACCTTTCCCCTAAAGGATGCTCTAGCATAATGGCAGTTGGTGGAAAAACATGATGACAAGTTAGAGATCATTATGTCCCAGTTGTTTGATGAACAGTAATAATAGGTATATTCTATGTATCTTTTGATTAATAATCCATGATTGTAGAAGGTAAGCATACAAAACAGCATGTGGTGTCTGGTTATAATCCGGCCTGCCAAATAAATTGAGAATCCATGTTCTTAGCGCTTATTGAACAAAATCCACTCTCACTAAACCACAGCGACACTGACACAGCTAGAGAGAGACAGCCAGACTCCACAGCAGAACCTGTCTCTTTATTTATTTCGGTTAGGGGCTGAACTAATCTCAAAATGTGAAACCAGTGTCAGCTCTGACTCAGTGAGCGAACTGCTTCAGTTTATTAATCTGTACTTTTATATAGTGCCTCTCACTAAGGTAGGACCTCATGTTTATTTTAGAACATGGTTAAGAAAGCTAACATGGTTAGAGCTTTGTGTGAACCTGCAGGACTGAAACAGGTTGGAGGTTCATGAACAGATTTACTGGGACATTTTATTTTGTTTAAGATCAGAGGCTGTATGCAGAGCTGAAAGTTAGTTGGTGAGTGGCCTACTTGTCTCTAACCACTTTAACACTGCTGTGTTCTCTTCACTGGCTTCCTGTAGCTGCTTCCCGCATCAGATTCAAAACCCTGATGCTGGCCTACAAAGCCAAGAACGGACCAGCCCCTCCATACTTGATGGCAATGGTCAAAAGCCGATCCGCACCAAGAGCCTTTCCAGCTTCAAGTACGGCTCGGCAAGACCCGCCATCCCACGGAAGACAAGCGTCCAGGCTTTTTTCTGTCCTGGCACCAAAGTGACTTACTGACTTGTGTTTAGTAGTGTCTAAACTTAGAGGTATCTTTGAATTATTAGTCTATTCAAACTAGCTGAGGTCTTTCTTGAGTAAATACCAAAGCACTTTTTGTAAGTCGCTGGATAAGAGCGTCTGCTAAATGCCTCAAATGTAAATGTAATGTAACCAGTCAGAAAAAGTTATAATTTGTCAGTCAGTAACTGTTCCCCTAACATCACACTATCATAAGCCAAATATATATATATATATATATTTTTTTTTTTTCAATTAGCAATCTAAGAATATTCTTCTTTTCAAAAGGTATAAATATTCCTGTGTGTGAGGAACCTTTTAATTGGTAAAGAACCATGACATTGACTTCTTATGTAAAATGTTCACTTTTACAAATAAAAAGGTTCTTTATTAAAAATGTCTCTTCTAATGGAAGCACTCAACAACCCCTTAAGCATCCTAATTTTAAGAGTGTGTATTAGAAGATTTGTTTCATGATTTGTTTCATGACTGTTTGATGTGACTTTATACGTTATGTATAATCAGATTGTGTTACTTTAATATAGTAATCCATGGGAATATGTTACAATGACATTCTGCGTCAAACCAGCTGCCACCTACCGGTCCAACCAGCAGCCCCCCTCACCCACCACCACCCATAGCAGACCAGCGGCGCACCTGCCTACCACTGCTACCTGTTTAATGACCATGTTAAAACCTAAAAAAAAAAGGACTGCTACTTGGACTTGTAACTATCTACCACTATTAATACCACCATTTTTGACTATCTGTTGTACCTGGTTTGGTAATTTTCATCATTAATGTTTAAATAGTTCTGACCAGAGAAGGATGGGTCCCCCTTGTGAGTCTTGGTTCCTCCCAAGGTTTCTTCCTCCAGCTCTGAGGGAGTTTCTCCTTGCCACCGTTGGCTTGCTCACTGGGGGTCTTTGATCCATCATGTCTTACGTTATTTTCTTCTTTGTCTCTGTCTTTTATTAATCACTAATTATGTAAAGCTGCTTTGTGACGACAACAGTTGTAAAAAGTGCTATACAAATAAATCTGACTTGACTTGGCTTGACATTTTAACAGGCAATGAGTAATCTGTAACAGAATACATTTCTAAAGGAACCCTTCCAATCCTAGTGCTGACTAAAGTTATGTAACAATAATCAATTAATATAATTAACATAATTAGTCATTAAAAGAAGCTTGTTCTTTGATATGTCTGATCTGAGAACTAACAATTCTTCAGATACAGTGTTAAAATGACTGTCAGGTACTTAGTGGAGTGCTCAACAATCATTATTAAAGTGAAGACACGCCTGTAGTATTGATTCACACCACTAGTGCTGACATTACTTTTACCTAGAGACTAGCATGCATTTTGAACCAGCTTCTTTACTGACATGCACTGGAATTCATTAGGATTTTCTCACTTCACCATTTGCTGACACCAGTCTCTACCTAAATAATGCTGCCGACTCTAATTTTACATTTGCCTGGAAATTTAACATCAGCAAAAACATGGAAAATGGAGCTTGAGGCAAATCTTGCGGAAGGTTATTTACAATGCATAAAAGTGGGCAATGGCGATATTGTGTGGGTGTGTATTTTTATAATCATCACAGTGCGAGAAAAAAAAAAGTAAATGTAAGATATATTCTGATATTCACAGTGAAGGAGAGATGGAGAGATATTAAAAATATGTCTTACAAGCTTGTAGTGTCAGTCTACAGCTGCCATTAGTCACTGATGTCAAGTGAATGAACAACCCTCGAAACAAGTGTTCAGATGCACTTTACCTTTGACAGTTTCCTCAGCAATGTGTATAAAAAGAGCCGTATCACAGAACCATTTGTCAGATTATCACTGTTGCTGCACTGATTACGAAACAAAAAAAATGTATACGAGAATGAACATATGGTATTGCTTCAGAGAACCTTTTTTGCACCTTTAAGGATATGCCCTTGTGGTGTTTTCTGTGTCAGTCCAGCAGTGTGTACTTATATGTATGTGCAACATATGGTAAGGTCTAAAATGTTATTTGGGGCAGAAAGGGTACGGATTGCATTGCTTGATTTATTTGCTCTACTGGAGTACTGACATTGATGAGGTGATGGTTGAATGGAGTGTCCGGGGAGCTGTATGGCAGCGTGCCCCCCTCACCTTCAGCTTGCGCATGTGCCATTGGGCCACGCAAGATGAGACAATGAGAAATGTGACCTTTCTGCCTTGAACCTTTGCATTCCAGCAAGCAGGCTGGCTTTTAAAAGCTAGCGCTAGCCACTGCAGTAGATTAAAAGCATGGCCAGAGGAGTAATGTGCCGCCATACGCTTGTCCATGGGCCGTAGATCTTTTCATGGGTCCATTGCCAAGGTTACTCATATTGACATCCTACGTCCCTGCTGGCGACGCACCACTGCAGACGTCACCATCCACTGCGCTGTCTGTGCCTGCTGCTACTGCGAGGAGCAACCTGGCTACTGACAAATGCCTGTGGAATGCAATATGCTGATTACATTTAAGTGTGCCAAGCGTAACGGTAATAAATGGATGGTCCTGATTATGGGTCATTATCACAATACATTGTGGATCTGTCAGGGATAAAGTCTTACAAGCCAAGTATTCTAACTTTTATTTCGCTATTTAAATGTACTCACACAATTATGAAAACTTAACAGCTTAAGGTTGGCACTTCCGCTCAGTGAATGTCCGTTCACTTCAGTGTTACACAATGGCAAAAACATAACAAAAATGTTAATGATGCTTTTCTTTCCAAATAGGCTATTGGTTTAATGTTTAGAATTAGAGTATCAGGGAAGTTTGAGCAAGAAATAATCCATACAGACATACAGACCATGCTTTCTAAAGTAAATTTCACTTACTGGTTTATGGATCATTACATATACAGTTTGTTGATTAAGAAAGTTGTCCATGTAACATGAAAAATGTCCTATAAAGGTGTACGCAAAAATTTTAGTAGAGACAATATGGCCTAGGGATGTTGTAAGCCGTTGTGAAACTCACATGGACCACATGGATCAACTGAAGTCCATAGTCAATAAAAGCCTCAAGTTATTAAAAAGCAATAAAAAATAAACAGCGAAAAAGGGCAAAAGTAAGTTAAGCATTTAAATTCAAATGTAAAAACATATAGGTTTAATTTAAAATGGTGTTTTAACTGCCCATGAACTTTTGACATTTACATGTATCTAATGCTCTGAGAACTGAACCCTAATCTCCCACATGGTGTGGTAGCTCCCTGGTAGGCAGCGGTGTTATCAGCTGCCACCATGTGAGACCAACCACTTGGAGACTTCTGAAATACAATCCATAAAAGGGACATGCATCAAGAAACAGGTGCAGCATATTTAATTGGTCAAACAAATAGCATATTAATAATAATTATAATTATTAAGAAACTATTATTATTATAAAATGACTGTTGTTATCACCAGTGTGATGATAGCAGTAATACCCATCACCAGTATGAGTTGAGGCATTAACAGCTATCCTTTTTTTTGGCCAAGTTTGTTTTTCTGAGAAATCAAAGGGCATGACTTGTATATCCTTTGAGACCTACAGCAACCCAGAGCTCTTCACATGGCTGGTCTGTAATGAAGTGCAATGGCGATCAAATAAACTTTAATATTATGTTTTTATTCATAGTTGCTTGTGGCTGTGACATGCTGGTTTAGACAATCCTAAACACACATGAATGAGCCCTGAAGAAGAACTTTTGTATACGAGTGTTAGCAAGGTGTCTCCAACCATGGCTGCAGCCTAGACTTTAGGATGCATTCCAGGAAATTTAGGGGCTACATATACACAATTACACACAGCTAGGGAGGAGACTAAGCAAAGCAGGATAGGGGTGGAGATATAGGTGGCAAAGAAAGGGAAGTAACCAACAAGTAACCAACAGAGGTGCCAGGGGTCCTAGAAGGCTGTTGTCCAACACAGTTTGTTTATTTGTTCTGCTAATATATTGCTAAATATAGTGAGTGCTTGATTTAGGCCCTCCAGGACTAGAATTTAACATTAAAATAGTCTCTCTTTTATATTCTCTCTCTTTAACTGTAAATAGTCTTCCTATTATGACAAATTGCCCTGTTTTCCTTCTTGCAGACCTAATAGAACCAAAGGGAACCTCTTATAGAAAAAGGTAATAAATACAGTAGCATGCATCTTAGCTCCTTTGGCCTTTCTGCACTTATAATTACCACTAATAAGCTTTCTCTGAGAGCATAGGGTTATCAGTCCAGTTAAGGAATGAGTTTAGATAGGAAACGTAATTATTCTAATTGTTTATTTCCCCTTTCCTCTTCTAAGCAAAAAGCCAAGACTCACAACATTAATCTGTAGCCTGTATGCCCCTTTCTCTCTGGGTTTGTAAGCTGGGCCTTGACTCCAGTTTCAGGCCGTTGCACTCTGGGCTCTGCCTTTGACTTTTGGGAAAGCAGTTAATATTTTACTGAGATGAAGCATTAAGGATTATTATTAGTATCATGTTTGCTCAACTCTCTTGGGCTCCTGATGCTGGAACACTCCTGCTTAGCATGTGGATTTTGAGTGGATTTTAAATGTGTGCTGCAATCGTTCAACAGCTGGCAAAATGTTCTTCCATCACCGATCTGGTTCTTAACCTTCTGTGCTTAGATTCTGACCTCCACTGCTAGGGAAAGTAGGCTAAATGGCTGCTGGTATGGAGATCATGCCTTCGCTGGTTTTCTAGGACAGCCTGCTGTGGGCCAGAGGTGTACTCACAGTGCAAAGGTCCAGGCGCCTGAGGTTGTTGAAGGCCACAGACAAGCATTACACTTAGAGGGCTTCAGTAACCTAAGAGCAAGGCTACAGCTTGACACTGGCAGAGTTAAGAGGAATGAGGTTTTCTGACTGGGAGGACTATGTTGAAAGATGTGCTCTTGAACTGTTTATAATAAAGACAGGAATTACAATGTGACAGTACATTATACAATTGTGCAAAATTACAATACTGGCAGGATATACTGCAGTACAGTGCTATTTATGCACAGTACTGAAATTGTACTTTACAATTATATCACATTGCTGTAATCTAGATATATGGGATATTACTGTTGCCATACAGCACTGTCCCATGTGTAATATATCCCTGAGGCTTTTGTCGGTAGTGAGGTAAAGTTTCTACTGTATCTCCCTTACTGCTGACAAAAGCACAAGACGTTGTAAGAAATTCATAGGCATATGCTGGTATTGAAAACTGTAAAGCTGTCAGTAGCTCCACCCTCAACACTATTGTATTCATACACGGGCTGCTCAAATCTGTACAAAGTCCCAGCCATTTTACCAATATGCTTTGGAGACCTGGTAATTACTGTAAAATGCAACTTTTGGCCTGTATATCTCACGTAAACAGCAATCTGGTGTTATAAGATTACTGCAGATAGATTGTTTTTAGTGGAACAGTTATGAAAAACACAACGTTCCACAACACACAACGGAAAATTCCAGTTTGTAAACTTATCCGAGTTTTGCCTCTATGCCTCAGCGGAGGAGTAAACCAGATGTTTGTAAAATATGAATCTATATGTGAACCTGAATCTATATGTTAACACACTGTTATATGCATGACTTGAGAAGCAATTGATTGTGCTTATACCACTTAATAGTGGATAACAGTAGTGGCACCAACATGGGAACACTGTAGCTGTAGGAATTTGTTTTGGAAACAACATGTAAACACATGTTAACAAACTCCCAGCTTGCCAGTTCAGGCCATGCCTTCAGCTAAGAGTGATTTGGGAGAAAACCGTAAGAGAGGGGATAGAACTTGGAGGACTTTGGGCTAGGGTTTGGGTGGCTTCTGCTTTGTGTAAGGAGTCAGTCCCCCCTTTGATAAGTGCAGCCAAGAATGATAGATGACAGGGTTACAAGGGAGGAGACGGGGAAGTGGAAGGTCGCGAAGACTTGTCGTAGACACACAAACAAGGCAGAGATGGAATTTAAAGGATGTTGGACTAGGGAAGAGGGGCTTTAGGCATGCCAAAATGTAGTTATTGCATAACTCCACTTGTTGCTTACACATAGTTTTGAAACGAATATAGACATTCTGTTGTAAGTGTGTATTTACGACTTTTAATTAAACACAGAGCCTAACTCACTGCCTAACTAAATACCTAATAGCATTTCAATGGCACAGTAAAAAAAGGGTTTCTAAGGGTTAAAGGAGTTTATGAGAGTGTACACATGTTGTGGCAAGCACTCAGTCGACATTAAATCATATCTTATTTATTTATTTATTTATTCATTCTATTGAAGATATTATCAGAATCCATTAGTAGAAGAGTTGAGAAGCTTTTATCTGATAAGATTTTTGTTTAAAACGTCAAAGCAAATGAACACTCTGAAATCATTATTATTTCATAACAATGGGGCAAAACAAGAGCTTCTGAGAGGCACTTCAGTACACAGCACTTTACCTTGAACACTGAAATGTAGCATCACATGTGCCTGAGCACATAAGAATAACATTATTGCGGTATGACATCTGCTCTCAGCAAACACAACAAGGGTCCACTACAGGTGTCGGGACTCAGGGCATTTAAGCAAATGCACTCTGCTTTATACGAGTATAGTTAGCATGAAATGGATGAGTTAAACCAAAGACTTTACAGTGCACAAATTCCATTATGCTGGATTAATGCATATTTAATTATTTGGCTTCTAGCCCCGCTGGCCGATTTCCTTGTAACTAGACAATGAAGAAAAATAACACTATGGTGGAAATGTCTTGCACATCCTTCTAGTAAAGTGGATTCCACATATTTTTCAGGTGCCAGAGCTTTTGGATCTTATCATTATAGGAAGACATATTCTTGGCTCTGTTTTTTTTGTACATGCATAAGACTTCTGTGAAAGGTACCTATACCGGTTTCACTTAACTTGCCCACTGTGAGAGTCTGTGGGCAAATTTACAACTGCTAATCATTAACCTACTTAGATGCCGAAAAGCAGCTTATTGTCCGAAAATGTCTGCGATTTTAAAGAATGATGGTATTCTTTGCAGATTATATTTATATCCAGCATTGTGCTTCAAGAATGACACCATTCTTGTTTTCGTATGAAGTTTCAATTAGCCACTTCTGCCTTTTGTCTTGCAAAAGACAATGAAGAGCAGAAGACAAATTCTGATGATCTTGAAAGCATTGCAGTTTAGAAAGAGAATGTAAGAGAATAAAATGTCTGAGAAATTTTAAAAGACCTAGAAATTCTAGAAATTACCTTAGCCAAAGTCACATGGTAAGATTGTTTAGAGCAGAATCCTCATAGCTATAGACCTAAAGTCTCTCACAAAGATCCCTTCCACTGAATCATTTTTGAAGTAAGGAATGAGTGAAAAGGCTTTGCTTCAATTGTGCACCCCAAGGAACAGTCTAAAAACCCCAATCATTCTTTCACATTTTTTTTTGTGCATGTCTGGATGAAGACAAAGATTTCTGTCTTTCTTCAGATGGTCTGAGAAACTGGAATTGCATGTAATACAGATCATCTGATCTAGAAGGTACAGCTCATTTGCTTGTGGTCCACTCCTGATTTCTTCTCTTTATCATTATTAGGACTCTCTTTCAGGATACTTTTAAAAATCCCATGAACCCTCCTTCAGCCCCAACCCTTTTATATATAAACCTAATTAAGGGTCTGGAATCAATTCAGCATGATATAAAAAAACAAAACAAAAAAAACAAAACAAAACTGCACATACACAAAGCAGGGGCTGAGCGCTTGGGAGTTAATTATAGGCCGTACACAAAATGATGCCTTTTCACCAAGATTTCACTGGGCTCCATCCTAAAATGCCTTGCCCCAATTTGCTGAAATTGCCACCTTCTTTTGTCAGATGATAAAAAACAGGCGTCACTGATTATATGTGAGTGCTCAACGTTTATGGTCAGTTATTACTTGGTCCGCCGTGTTCTTCATTCATTTCCTGTTTCCTGAGCTGCAGTAAAAGTGCCCAAAGCTCAGAGGCTATTTAAGAAGAACCCTGTTTATTTTGTCGCTCCTTAAGGCATTGGTTTTCCCTCATAGCCAGATAACCTAGAAATGCACCACAACTGCTTTACAACTCATAACTGTTAGCAACTGTTGCCTTTCTAATATGGCTATCACAGTACCAGAATTCTCATTTCTCTCATTTCATAGGCAATACCAATTATTGTATTGTAGTGCTTGATACCAGATAATTCCATGGTAAAAGAAAAAAAAAAAAAAGTCTGAGAAGTGTAATTATTCAATTCAATTTGAATGTATTCATATAAAGCTTTTCACAGCTAATGTTGTCACAAAGCAGCTTTGCAAATATCCGGGCCTGAACGTTATTTGAGTAAAAGGGAAAGAGTGTGATGATGAAGAGCTATGGCTAATGTTGCAGCAAGCTATGAGTTATAAGAATGTGAGTGAGTGCGGATACATGCTTAGCGGTAATGTAAAAGTCCATGCAGGTTAAACTGTCAAATGCGATCAATGAGAGGCAGCAGAAGACAGGCAGCAGAAGAATGGAGAGCCGGGATGAGCCTGGACAGAACAGTAGGAACAGGGCATCTCAAAACATTAGAAAGAGACAGACAGAAAACAGAAAAGAAATGAGGAGGCAGCAAGAAGACGAGGAAGCAGTGGTTGGTGTGGCACATCAGAAAAGACCACTAAATGCCAGTGAGCTACCACACAATTTGGGAGTTAGGAGGCAAGACTCCTAACACTACATTGGCCTACCTCTGCAATACAAGTAACTTTGTAAGTCGCTCTGTAAGCAGTTTAGGGATATATAGGGGCTGTGTTACAATTCTGCACTATGCCCAGGTCTTTTTCAGTTTTGCAATGCATTATTGGATAATAGTGTCTATTGTAACCACACTCAAAAAACTACCGGTTCTGAATATGAGTCTTGGATATTTAAGTTTATCCAACGTTGACAATACTACACACTTTGTATTAAGTAATTAATACACAAATGGGTCACACCCATAGCCTACCCGAAGGCTTGTAAAGGAGGTAGTTCAGAAAGACAACAACAATGGATGACCAAAAACCTGTAATTAGAGAAGTGCAGTACAGTGGTCATATGTACATCGGGCTACAATGGCAAAATAAAGGGGTAAACCAAAGGTTCTGTGTGTAAGTATGCTTTCAGTCCAGATTTGAAACTGAAATTGTTTCCTAGACGTTCGTTAAATGATAAATCATCTTTGGAAATCTCATTTACATCAAGATATAGATTTCATTAAATATCTGAAAGTATTGAAATTATACTATTGAAGTCTTTGCCTAATTGTAGGCAAATCAGTGCTCTATCCTAAACCCGACATGGTTTTTGACATAGCCCTTAGATGGCTACTGAGACTGAACCACAGACTGGTTGTGAATATGAACTACAGGCTACCCCTAGCACAGGAGACGTGGGACTGGTTGGAATACGGATGGGTAGGAAAATGAATAACAACGCTTATGAAAATGACCCTGGAGTTAGGCCAAATGCACTGAGAACATGGCTGCCCCATGCCAGGCCTCCTTCTACAGGAGGGCTGCTTCAATTTGCTGTCCTACTGACTATTGGATTACAGGACGCAATGATGGCTTGCCAAACAGGTAGCTTCCTCTTGTACATGCTGACAATATAAAGGCCTTTCGCCTGAACTAGGCTTCTCCTGAGTGCCTTAGCAGCAATGTTAACCTGTCTGACTCACCGCTGCTGTGTTCTGCACTACTTCTTTAATGTATCTCCAGTTTTGCTTGACTGGTTTATTGTCAGGTTCTTGACAGACAGTCTGATTCTTCCCCCTTTTTTTCTTGACCGTTAGAAAGTTGTTGTTTTTTTTATGTATGTCAGGACATGAGTCAGGCGTTTTTGTCATGACCTAACTTTGTTTGTTTCAGTGGTCATGGCAAAGCATTATCAGTTTTGAAGGGCCATTGAGCTTTCCTCCAGAGGGCAAAAAGCCAGAGCAAGGGAAAATAGCTTAGCTTGAGATAGTACACAATCTGTGGGTTATGATTTAACTTTCAGAGACATCACATCACTGGACTCTCTTGCAGGCTCACAGTACATAGAAGAGCCCACTCCTTGTCTCTGTGTATGTATCTGTATTTGCTATGCGGTTTACTCTCTCTTTGTCTGTGATTAGTTTGGGCTCTGTGTCCCTACACACAACACAAATACACTGCACATTGATGGAAGAAGGCTACACAGTCCTAGAAAACGCCAGCCACTTCTATGCACTCCATGGCACTGCTTCTCATGCTTCCCACAAGTAAAGAAAGGTAAAAAAAAAAAAAAAAAAAAAAAAAAAAAAACTAACAACAACATGAGAAGTCGGCACTATTGATTTCTAACCTGAGTCTATGCAGAGCTCAGTCCTACCTACAAGGACCCGAGCAAAGCGGATAGTTATTATGGGGCTTGGTTGAGGTTAGGACACATTGCAGGCTTTATTTTTCTGAGAACTAAAATAAATATAAAAACATAATCTCATGTTGGGTCACTCCGGTCATAAAACAGACTTCACTAATCAATAGAATATATGCATGAGGCGCTGCTGAAAGCACTGTGAACTCCTTTTGTAAAGGAGCAGAGCAGCGTGTGCTTCAAAAAAGTGAAGAGTCCTCTGCATCTCAAGGTTGAGAGAAGATGAGAATGCTTTATAGTTGAAGCTGGGAGGGCATTACCTAGCCTCTGCCGGCTTGCTAGCTTTGTGTCTGGCTCTCTCAGCCATCGTATCATCTCCCCGGCACCTTTCATGTTGTACCTCAGCCCCACGAGAGCTGGGCCTGACCGTTTCCTGCAGTTTGTATGCTCTCCTCACATCAGAATTTTGCGCATATGTGGCGCAGCTTAAGCCAGAGTGAGCGGGTGCTGGTGTTGTTGCCCCAGGGGTGCGCAGTGATTCACTCCTTCAGCTTTCTGCCGGATCCAGACTTCTGAGGCCCATGTTTCAGGCGAATACTAATCCCCACCTCTGCCCATACGGTGAACCACGTGATTTCAAACAAATTCTGCTTTTCTGTTGTGGTTAGATCAATACAATGTATATAAATATATATTGTTGTGCTGTGTAGCCTGTTTTGTAAGAAAAAAACCAATTAACTGAACACTGGAAAAGCAATTTCTACACACTCATTTTTCATTTTTGAATATTTGGAAATTACATTTCCTGCCATATTTTTAGTCTTATATTTAAAACTGTCATACAAGTGATACCAAAAGGCCTCACAGTTGTGCTACTTTTAGAAGGAGGCCACACCTTTAAGTGGTAATGAACTGAATACAGAAAGTAGCTAGTAGTTCTTTTTTTTTTTTTTTTAATCACAGCTCAGCATTGCCGTACACTCTCTCAACAATTCTTCTAGCACAAGGCATTAACGTTCAGTTCTCACAAAATTACTTAAATACCAAAGTATAATCTCATTAAACATGCATATGAATTACATTCCCAGTGTCGTACTGTGAATTCCAAATGGAGTCTCTCCTCGTTGCCCTCCATTTACCTCCCCTCCGATAGATTACCAGGTAGGCTGTTTTGGAAGCGGACGAGTGTTCAGACAATAACATGATTATTTCCTGCTGCACACGGCCTTTATATCACTCAAACTTCAGGCTCATTCTAAAAAGGTCTCAGTGGTTTTGTGTGCAAGTGTGTTAGTGAACGATAGTGGGGGAAGGGCGGGCGCTGGGGGTGGATTAGCATTTTAAAATGTGGCTCTTGGCAGGCCACTTGCATCCTGCAACAGCAGATGCACGTGAGGAAGCCAAATTAGACGTGAAAGTTAGTGGAGGTATGCGAGAAAGGAATAGCTTTTAACCAAAGGCTGTGGGTTGCGATTGTGCCTTTTTCTTCTCTAAGCAGACATTCTTGACCCTCATGCCAGACAGAAGGAGGGAAAGAATAAATGAAAGAAAGATACAGAAATCAGGTCCAGCCCTGCTCCTCAAGGGCGGTCAAATGTAATGACTTGGAGACATGCTGGAGACATGCTCACTGAGCATCCTTGGATCAGAACAGATTATCATACCAATTGTACCCAACATAAAAGGTATTTATTCATTTCTTTTGACCAAACAATATTACACATGCCATAGAGTAGCAGTGCAGGGCTTAAGAGGTCTGATTCTCTGCTGATTCACCAGTGCGTCAGCTGACAATATTAATGATGTAACTGCTGATGCAGAGTTCACCCAACAAATGTGACTTTTCCTAAGTAAATAAGTTAAATAAATCCTTGAACTGGTTAAATCAGAAGGGCCCAGCACAATTTGCTGATTTTCCTGCTCAGATTTCATAAACCATGCCCAATACTACCCTAAATTCCAAATACAAATATTGCTATTTGCAACAACTGCTCAAAAACAACTGCTCAAACAATACAAAGAAATTATTATATAATATTATTCAGATTTAAACAACACAGTGCGTATATGTGAACTTTGAGAGCATTCAGAAATCACTATGGTGAAATAACCTTGACTGCCAATCACAGCTTTCATGTGTTGGCTGGCTCTCCACTAGTCTTTTACATTGCTGTTGGGTGACTTTACGCCATTCATAGTCTGTAAATTCCGATAACTCAGCTTTGTTTGATGCAATCCCTGGAATAAAAGCCCTGCTATACATGTATAGACGCAAATTTAAGACAAAAAATGAAGTGGTCTCTTAATTCTTTCCAGAGCTGTATGTGTGTGTAAGTGTAAGTGTACCCACTTAGTTAAATGACACATTTGACCTTTTATGTTAAAATTCAGTAGTAAAAATCGATTGTGTAGCTAATCAAATATGTTTGGTGTTCACAAAGGTACTGAGTAAGTACTTAACTTACCCCTTTTGGCAGGATTGCAATAATTTCTTCAGTTCTTGTGATTTTTTCCCAACTCTTGTATGCAGAAGGCCCCTAGTCCTGAGATATTCCTCTTATCCTCTTACTGTCATGGCGTACTAGGCCAGACACAGAGGGACGGACACTCACAGAAATGGAGTCAAAGCAAGCAGATTTAACGAGATAAGACAAACCAAAGAGGGCAAGTGAGGCAAAACATGAACAACAGTGATCAACAAAAACATGAACGTGGCAAACAAGAGGGCGAACCAAAAACAAACCTGGGACTGTGGGTTGAGCTGGGGGACTAGCTACCGAGCAAGAACGGCTAGGCCAACCAAACCTGGAACCGCAGCATGCTGCCGTGAACGTGGGTCGCCTAGCTGAGACAGTAACTCCTGGCCGTGAGCGAGCGAGCCTCACTGATGACTTGATTGGCAAGGTGACCTGCTCCTGAACGTGAACTCTGAGCAGAAGCTGCCCTCAACACACTTCTACAGTACAGGGAACCTCTCGTGAAGTCTCGAGGTCCCAATCGATACAATTCTCGTGTCGAGGCTCCTAAAATACCCATAGTCTCAGGTGAAACCCATGAACATGAAACGAGACACTGAATCGACACAATGAACCAAACATGAACACAAACGAGGAGGAAGTCCTTATTTGGGCCTGTGGGCAGCGGCTCGGGATCGCCCCGGGGGAGGGCGCAATACAGAGGGGCTGACACTTACATACACAGAAATGCAGGACCTTTTCTCTAGACGCCCCTTTGCTGATTGTGGCCAGAGTTTCTGCTTTACATAATTCACTTCAAGATTTATTGACTTTTTATAAAAGGTTTTCAGGTCCAATTTTCAGGTTTTCCTTCTTATGACTTATGTTTTTGCAAAGATCACTCAGCTAAACAGGTCCTGCACATTATTGGTAGTCATGGGGAGGTTGATGTGCATGTCTTACAAGCATACAAGCAGTTGGTTCTCTTGTTGAGAGAGTTTTTCCAGATTTCATTTGAACTGCAGTCTCTTAACAACATTCATTGTAGAAATGAATGGGTCACATTACTTTCAATTTCAGAACTTTAGATAGTTGCTTAATGGAGCCTGTGTTTATTGAGATATGCAGAAATTCAGACAATGAAATTCCAGGACACCTTAAATAACGGCTATCTCGGCACCAAGCACCTGAGATTCCTAGTACTGACAGAGACCAAGGGTAAGCTTTTAAAATCCCAAAGTAACCAACATATTTTATGCCCAACAGTGCCATCATGAAGCCAAGGAAAAGTTCCTCTCAGAAATTTTCTTAACAAGTTACTATACTTTATTAAAGAAGCCACGTCACTGTACTAGATGGTGACCATGATAATAATGCATTTGTATCCTTCTCTGTATAATTTGTGTGATCGTCTCTGCATTATAACTGCTACATGTTGCACCTATGTTTACTCATATATGAGGCTAGTTGCTTTATTTCTAGTGGTTCCACCACCATAATCAGTGTATTAATCGTATTTGTTTATGACCCACATTACAACTATTTGTTTTACCCAACTTGAGAGTAACAACCTTTAGGTCAGTGTGGGAAACGTGCACATACACACAGTCTTGTTTATACTGGTGCTTGTCCTCAAGTCCATTTAGCATCACATTGTTGATCTCCTTTCACTGAAATACACCCCTATACTCTGATAGGGACGAGCCCTAACAGACCGATAAATAGACAAGTCAAACAAACAAATTTAGGTAGAAGGATGAGAAGAGAGAGAAAGAACAGAATAGAGATGTAGCCAATAAGAAGGAAGTAGGAGACAAGACTAAAAGGCCTGAGTTAAAGTTCGACTGGACTGGACCCTCTTCAAAGCTCTAGACCCTGTGGCAAAGTAAGGTGGTTAACCTTATGTGCAAACTCAATTAAATTTTTTTAATTGAGCTGGGAGCAGATTACATTCAGCTTGTTAAGCCTTGCACACCAACAACGTTACCTTTGTTTAACAGCAATCAGTCAGACCAGTCTAGTTCAAACCCAGCAGTCAGTGTACTTTTCCAAACAGCTGCAAATCAAGGTAAGCTTTATTGATGGTTTAAATGGATACAACCAGTTAAGTAAATTCTACAGTCCTGGATGAGAGTCCCAGGTGGTGCCCCATTTAATAATGAATCAGTAATTCTTGCTTTGTTATAGCGCTCCCATTTACGCAAAACTAGTTACTGCGAATAGTTAAACATTTCTGTTATTGGTTTCTTTAATATTTTAAGAAACATTTTTATTTTAATGTTTTGCAATTTCAAAATAGCCAAAAAGAAAAAGGAGTCAAAGCAAAAGTTTGGGCATACTGCATTCTCAGGATTTAGTACCAGCTCCTTTGGCTGGTACCACAGCTTGTACTTTCCCATTCTTTCTTGCTAAAGACTTCTAGTTCTGGGACATTCATGGGCCGTATTGCATGCACTGCTCATTTGAGGTGTATCTGTAGTTTTTTGAGAATTTGGAATTTCAGTGATGGTAGGGGACTGTATAGGCCAGGGTAAAAAGGTTCAGCTTGTATACTTTTCGAGGTAGTCCATTGTGGATTTTGTGACATGTTTAGAATAATTAGCCTTTTGTAGAAGCCAGCCTGTTTTCAGCTTGTTTACAGACTGTGTTATGTTTGCTTAATTGAATTAACTGAATCTATTCGTTACTCTATTGGGTTGCAACACAAGCCCAGGCACAAGTATGATCGATTCACCCCATGCATAACAGTTGGAGAGGTGTTCTTATCATGGAATTTTGCAACCTTTTGTCTCCAAATATTCCTTTGCTCATTGCGGTTAGAGAAATACCATTTTTAGTTGATCAGTCCACAGAACTTGTGGAGGTGTTAGCGCAGGAACTGTTAAATCTCTAGTCAAAGGCATCATCAATAAGCAATACAGTTGCTTACACCAAAAGTAAAATCTAGATTTGAAAGTACTCCTTAGTTTTACTTGAGTATGTGTAATATAGTAAATGTAACCAATTATTACCCATCAGACATCAATACCTGCTATCTACCAATTTCATAACTTTGAGTTGACTAGATACATCAGAACTGTTAATTGTATGGTGTGTTACAGCAAGGAAATCACCAAGCTCTGGATTAACAGCTCATCAAATGTTTAAGACCTGTCATGACGTAACAGGAAAGTATGGTACATTTTCTGCCTCTCTACCACCTCCGAGTGTTAAGTTTTCTCTACATGATGTTGCGTGATAAATTAGCATTGGGAAGCATCAATGATTAAGTAAAGCAGTGGTAATATGCGGTTTGATTTCAGATGGAGGGCCTCAGTGGTGCTCAGTTCAGTGTTTCCTCCGCTTTGACACACCTGATTCATCCACTCAGCAATTATCAAGCCCTTCACAAGTCAAACTAGATGCATTACAGCCGAACGTACAAGACACTGCGTAGTGCTGCTGTCCTCCAGGAGCCATTTGATGGCTGAGCTATTCTAGCAATCTATGTGTCAGTAATAACTTTAATCCACAACCATCTGTCCTTTCACTAAACTCCTAACAGATGAAGTTTGTCTTGTTGGGAAGGAAATCAATCAGAATTGCTAAATGTTAAATGCTGTGTATGACAGTGGCTCACATCTAATAGAGTGTAGATGGTTTACATAAGCATTCGCCCTGTGTTTGCATAACCCAGTTAAACGCTTTAATAAACTTTGATAATAATCCCATCCGATTAAAAGCTCCAGTCTCCAGAAATGCTCACTGATGCTCAGCACAGCGTTGCTGCAGTCCAAAATGTAAATTTAGCGCTTTTAAAATTGCATAGTGTTTCATAGTGGCATCATTTAGACTGAATAGGTAGATATTTGTAAGCAAGTCGATTTTCAAGAGCATGAACTCCATGAGCTTCATACATGGACTGTGTGGACTGGGGTGTGAGTGGTACATTTTAAACCTCTGCCATTCTACAAGATTTCTAGTTAGTGAGAAAATTTGTTCTTTCATTATATGGGCCCTTTAAAACAGGGACCACCCTCGTGATTCACTTGACATTCACCTCACAACCTGTGGTTAACCACAAGCTCTTACAAAACATCCAGGACGCTAATACTGTGACAGATCAACAAAGAGTGGACTTGCTGCTAATTGACTGGGAGAATTTGGTGCGAAACATTGCTTGCCTTAGGTCAAAATTAAAAATTGAGAGAGTGCGAGAGAGACATCAAGGACAAACAGATGGTCTTCACATTCGTTTGAAGTTTATTAGATCACGCACAGAAGACTACACCTGACATGTGAAATGAAGCTAGGACTGTTTGATATGAAAACCCAATCCATAATTTGCTGCAGTGCCCATGCAGTGAAATGAATCTAGCTTGAGTTAGCTTTTTAAGTATCAAAACCCCATCTTTTTTTTTTGAAGGAGTCAGAGGACAAATGGAAAAGCCAATGTCTGACTGAGGTGGATCTCAGATTGTACTTGCAGGATTATAAGAGAGTAAATGAGAGCAAGACTCCATGGGAGTGCATTAATGGCTGTTAATACCTTTCAGTTGTACTAGTGCTGTGAACAACAAATGAGAGGAGTTGGAGAAAAAAGCATTTACCCCCATTCTGCAGAGGGCTTTGACACTGCCTGGCATTGATCAATAATCCCCAGTTGAGGACTGAGATATGTGGCAGTGTTTGTCTAGAGAACAGCTAAGTGGTAGAAGGTGAGAGGAGAGTACACATGGCTGCAAGTGTGAATCCCATTCAATCTCAAACTGGAAAACCTCATCCCTCATTGCTCAAGCTCAGAGGGTTCTTCAAAAGACCTTCAAAAGAACTTCATGATGTTCAGATTGATAATTGATTCTAATTCATGAGCGTGTTGTCATTAACAACAAGCTGTAAAAAACGAAGCATTGCTCAGTCACCTGGCCTTAGGATGAAATAGGGTGGAATAGGTGTGCTGTCGCTGGGAATGGAGGTGAGGTGCAAGACAAGAATAGGATGAGAGAGATAGGCAGAAGCTGTCCTAGCTGGGCTTTATTCACCGGTCACCTAGAGTGTTATTGAAATGGATCCCTGGGGACACAGTGTAAGGTTAGATATAGATATTGAGTCTCTCTAGAAGGAGACACACAGGAAGCTTCCATGCACCAGTCTTAATGCTCATTCTCCTACATGAAGAGACATGCAGGGAGCGGTGTGCCCAAGAGGCCTGAAATCGACAAGTTTGGGGTTGTCTACAGAACCCTTCCATTGGGCACCAGGTGCATTACTTCTCTTTTTTTGTAGTTTTGAGAAAGCAGTTCTGCTGGAGTGTTTATTGAGAGCATTAAGGCTAATTTGTCACTTAATTACAAAGTTTGATTGCTGTGTTTGGACAGGGAAATCATCAAATGTTGCTGGACACTAAAAAAAAACAAGTTTGTTGCTTAAATCAGTCCATAGGGGCCTTTTAAAGACCCTTACCATGTATGATTTTGTAAAAAAGATGTGTGGGTGTGAAGAAATTCATAAAAACCATACATTCAAAGTGGGCAGCCCCCTGAGAGTTGCCCCCAAAAGCTGACTGAAATACACAATGATTATATTTTAACAAATAATTGGGAATCATAAACATATTTGCCAATCTTGCTTAAAGTAAAAAAATGTATGTTACATTGTAACATGCTCTGGTGGATGGCCATTGAGGCAAGCTGAAGCTGAGAGGCAACAACAATGGTTATAGAAGAGGTCTAAAGTATGGAGGAAAGCAAGCTCTGGGTGTAAGAATTCACTCATCATTCAACAACACTGAAAACTGCAAACCATTTGAAACTGGTGAACTGCTGCAGACGGCCATTCTCCAATTATCTGGGCAGAAATACTGCAGGCAATAAGTTTATTTACTGGCTAAATCAGAATATATGTTATGTGTATCTCTGCTGGGCCGACATACATGGCAAAGTATCATCATACACATCATAGACATCTCTTTTACGTGTTTGGAAATGCTAAAAAATAACCCTACATTCAATCCTAGTCCTACATTCAATGGATAACTATAGAATCTCTAAGGACAGCCTGGATACATAAAATCCCGGTCGTTTTTCAATCCTATAAAGGAAGGCCCTTGTTATTGCAGATGGGAAGCTTTCTGATATGCTCATTTTAATAATGCTGGAGTAATGGCGCTGGTTCGAGTATGATGTCCTGGTTCTGTGCTGCAGTGCTCCCTTCAGTGCAGTTCATGCTGGCCTTCTCCTCACTAATGGTGCCGCGCCACTCATGCTTCAAGAGAAGCTTGCAAATGGCGTGCATAAATCATGCATCCCATGCCACAAAGCACCTGTTAAAAATGCATGCTTTGGAGTACAGCTGTCTTTGGCCACATGAGGCAGCAATACAGGGTTACTGGGTAAAACAGAAAATAGAGGGGTCCATCTCTTTCTAACCAGCATCATTGCCATGGGTGATGAATTAATGTCTTCTCATTCAGAGGCGGTGGCTTAAAGGGCTGCTGGGGATCATAAATCACACTGAATTTATCATTCATTTATTCCCGCTCTGGCAGTAATTGACACTGCACCTCGCTGACAGGACGTTATTGTAACTAATGCTTGAATAGAGCGGGATTTCTTTTTTTTTTACTTTTGCTTGAGCCCCTCACTGACCACCAATAGCAAATGGGACTGGGGCAGAACATGGGGGCTGTGAAGGTGGATCCCTGGGCCAGAGTCGCCAAGTCACCATTGATTCTGATTTTACTGATGGTACAGCATTCAGACAGCAATCAGGCAGTAATGTCGAGACTGCAGCGATGGGAGTCTGCTCTGTCAGAGGTTGCCTCAGTATATCAAATTTTCCCAACAGTGGACGTCTGGTAAGGTACAGTGAGGCTGACCCCAGTAATCGTTAACCCAGCAGGACATCTTTCTGTTATATGGAAGAAATTCCACGCTGCCCTGAGGTTAACACACTGGGCTGTTATTGCATCATCAAGATGCGGTGTTGATAGGAAAAGGGAAGGATGTGTGTTTTGGGATGTGAAGGCTTGACTAAGAAACAGCCCATATCTCCCGAGGCCTTTTTATGGCTAACACACTACTAGAGGTATGAAACTCACATATTGTGTTCACATTTAGCCCAACGAGCTGAACTCATTTTAGTGTTTATGTTTGCTGCTCTTCGTGGGTCATGGTGCAGATGAAGACTGGGAAAAAAAAAAAAAAAAAAAACTAGATGGAAGCAGGAAACAGAGCTTGATCCCTGTAAGATTTTCTCTTTGCTTTTTTGCTTGCACATAATTGGATCTGAGCTTGGCTGGAGAGAAAACAGAGAATTGGCAGATTGGCACATTTGTTGCTGTGCACCATGTCTCCATGGAACAATTGGCATTCATTTGTTCTTTTCAGATGAAAAGACCTGAATTTTTAAAGAAACAAAAAATTGTTTTCTCCAAAATAATATTTTTTATTCCGTGCAACACATCAAAGGACAACAGAGGAAAAAGCTCCTAAATTAATTACTTAAAAAGAAAAGCATTTGAAGTAGTTGTCTCTTGTCTTATGCAGCCTCTTATACTGCAATAATGGAACATTAAGAGAACAGGCCACTGAAACAGTGATGAGCCACGCAACAGATATCCAATCAGTCCTGGGTCAATTAGTCCTGTTATCTAAGGTCCTGAAATTAGAGTATACGTTTCAGTGTATGCTTTGAATGCTATTCAAATGAAAACTAACACACATGCTCATCAACATTCCTGACCTCATTTATGTTTGCAGATCCTGCCCCTATGGTAATAGTTTGGATTATATAACTCCCACTGTATCTGCTGTAAGAGTCTGACAAGATTGCTTATAGTGCCCTCCTACTTTTGAGTTTTTGGATGCATGTATTATGTATGTGTATAGGTTTTATGTTCTTATTCCTACACTCTAGAAACATGACTAAAAAGCTGCAGCCCTATCAATTTTGCTTGTCCAGAAGGAAGAACTGGGAAGCCACCACCAGAACAGGCCAGATATGTCCAGACATCTACATCCTAATCCTTAAACTGAAATTGAAGGGTAATTTATTAAGGGTGGGTTTTTTTTTCATAGATTTAGCTCATGATATATCATCAAATTCCACTGTGGAAAGCATATCAGACAAAGCAGCAAGACACAAGTAGAAAAGCAACACACTGGATTAAAAGAAAGGAAGTGTGGTGTATTTATTGGCTATGCAGATGTTTATAGGCCTGAAGGAATGGTATGGAGTTGAGGAATGATATGATGGGATAGACTTGGAAAGGAGAGTGGGATCCGTTCCCAGACCTAATGTGGGAAACTGTACATGAACTGAACGACCATAAGATGTTGTTTAGATCGGACATATTTTTGGGTGTACATAACTGAGATGTTAAGAGGTCCAGCTCTGTCTGCAGCACGTAGACCACAAAAGTAATGGTGGGGGCTAATGATTATTCCTTATGGATAAAATGCAGACATCCTGCATATGGGAACAGTCCAACAACATATGACGTATAGTTGAGTATAAAACATAAGGTAATGTCTGAGGGAGGGAGAGAGAGAAGAAGGGCACCCAGAATTGACGGACTCTCTCCACACTGTACTTTTGATTGGAATAAAATGTTTAATTGATACAACTGAAAGACGGTGGTCACGAGTCACCTTTTAAACCTTTTAAAGTGATCCTAAGCAGCTGCATCACTGCCTGGTTTGGGACCTGCACAGCCTCTGACCGCAAGTCCCTCCAACGCATTGTGAGGACAGCTGAGAAGATCATCGGAGTCTCTCTCCCCTCCGTCATGGACATTTACACCACCCGCTGCATCCGCAAAGCAACCAGCATTGTGGATGACTCCACCCACCCTTCACACGGTCTGTTCTCCCTCCTGCCATCAGGAAGAAGGTACCGCAGCATCCGGTCCAACACGACCAGACTCTGCAACAGCTTCTTCCCCCAAGCCATCAGACTCCTCAACACAACTCAACTCCTGAACTGATATCTTACACTCTCCCTCTCTCTCTCTCTCTCTCTCTCTCCCTCTCTCTCTCTTTCCAACCATTTATCCCAGGTAACATGGGAAGCATTTTTTGCACAAGCATTTGCACTGATAACTTTACTACCTCACTGGACTCTATTTATCGCACATTGCACAACTTGCACACTACAGTCATTATTTATTATCCTCTGTCTGTACTGTGTTGTCTGTCCGCACTTGTTTGTTTGTGTTGCACTTGTGTTTTGTATGCACTGTCTATGTTGCACCATGGTCCGGGAGGAACGTTGTTTCGTTTCACTGTGTACTCTGTATGTAGTTGAAATGACAATAAACCCACTTGACTTGACTTGACTTGACTTGAAACGAAGTCCTCCTCCGGAGTGAAAGAACCACGACAGATGAAACAAGCAGAAAAGAGAATGTTTTGGAGGAGGGAAAGAAATAAACAAGAGAAAAAAGTTGAAAAGTGAAAACCTATTAAGACACAAACAACTTGTCTTAATCATGCGTGACACCCAGTTAGGCTTCAAATGTCCAAATAACTGAGCAGAACATGATTAGAGAGTACAAAGATGCATTCTTCTTCTGTGATTTTCTCATGCATTCTCTGCTTTCGTGAGCTTCCAGGCAAAAATTAATGAGAAAACAAAGAACGTTGGTCATTCAAATGTGACACTAACAAATCTAGAATTCAACTAATTTCATAAGCTCAAGAGGAATAATTAAAAAGCTCATTATACTTACTGAAGTCTTTAAATGCTGTGCCGGGGAATCCCATCCCAAAATGTGTATTATTCCCGTTTTGAGAAATGTGCTGATTAAACTGTTAATTAAATTTGTCATTTTCAAAATTCATTTTTGTTACGTGTCTAATGAGAGACGCTTTAGTTATCAAAAGTCGATTGATCTTTTTATTTTCAAATAAGTGTGGTTTCAGTGCGTGTTTCTTCACTGCTGAAAACTGAAGAAAATGAAAAAGCAGACCAAACTACTTCAAGGCAGTTAAAATGGCTCATTGTCAATTATCATGGTGTGTGAATTGCTTCCTGTGCTGCTTTCTTGCTCTCACATTGTGGTCAGATGACTTTATGGTGATTGCAATTTGCCTTGATTGTTCATCCATCGCTCATTTCATCCATCCCCAGAATGAAGTATTCAAATTTTACAATTTGATCAATTATAAGTCAAGTATTCAATCAGTATTGTAAGATACTTCAAGATCTTTCTTTTGTGACAAAATGCTCTTTTGTTGTACAAATTGTTTCTAATCGTAACATCAGGAAATGGTTCCTGCAAATGAGATGCATTATGCTCATTAAGCATTGGATTATGCATTGTGCATCAATGCACCAGTCTTCATCCTTAATGTGTTTCATGTATGAATGGTGCAATTGCTGCAGCAGCAGAAGTGAATTACTTATTCAACAATGGGCCTCATAAGCATGATAAACACACAGCATACATCGATCAGTCGTAGATTTTTAAACACTGTGTCCACTCACTGTCCACTCTATTAGACACCCCTACCTAGCTGCTCCACCTTGTAGATGTAAAGTCGGAGACAGAATCTCATCTGTTGCTGCACAGTTTGTGTCGGTCATCCTCTATTGCTTCATCAGTGGTCACAGGATGCTGCCCACAGGACGCTGCCCACAGGATGCTCTTGGCTGAACATTTTTGGTTGGTGGACTATTCTCAGTCCAGAAGTGATGCTGCAGAGTATGCAGAGAAACGAATGAACTACAGTCTGTAATTATAGTACTATAAAGTGCTCATATATGGCCAGTGGAGCTGATGACATGGACAATGAGTATAGAAACAAGGAGGTACTTTTAATTTTATTGCTGATCGGTGTATGTCACTCATTTTCTTCAAGTCAGGCAGTAAAACTATTTAAACAGTCTATTATTTACTTGTCTTATTTGATGTTTACTTATAGACAGTCAGGTGCAATATTTTTGTTAAACATCTTGAATTAAAGTTGAATATTTACATTTTAACCACATCTTGATTGCTCCTTTTTATTTCTATTGTGGTGGTGTACAGAGAAAAAATTACATAACATATACCACTGTTTAAATACTTATTGGCCCAACTGTAGATCTTGTCTTATTTTGGCATGCATTTATTAATTTATCTCTTTTACAATTACTGTGTGCGAACATTTTTCGTAATTTCTTGCTCTTATATCATAATGAGGTTTGAGGGTCTAAAATTCTAGGTATCATTTGACATGTTATTTGCTTAAAAAATACATATGCATGTGATGTGTAAAATGGCACAAAAAAGCAAACTGACACTAATGAATAATTTCTGTGATTGGTTAGCAGTGTACATTATGTACAATAAACAATCTGAGGGAGTCTGTGTAGTATCCACAGTTTAGCTATTGGCATTATTGAATTTGCTAGCTAGTATTTACTACTCTGGCTATGTTACAGGTAAATGTAATTATTGCTTTTAAAAATTTATACAGTAATTATAAGCTTTCATTCATAACTTGTCACAATTAAAATATGTACAATGCTGCGAAAAAGTATTGGCCTTTCTTCATTTAAACAAATAAGAGGTGGACTTGCTTCTATGTGTGCAGAGCCTTCTATGAGCCTTTGATCATTGTCCTGCTGCATAACCCAACTGTTTTTGAGCTTTAGATCCCAAACTAACAGGTGATGATTCTCCTTCAGGATTTTCTGAAAGTCATCCAGGTCCTGCAGAAGCAAAGCAGCCCCAGAAAATCAAACAAACACCACCATGTTTGACTCTAAAGATAATTTTCTTATGGCCTGATGTAACAGGACTTATATCTTCTACTAAGTTCCACCTTTGACTCATCATTCCACAGATTATCCCAAAAGCTTTGATGGTTATCTAGATGTTTTGTTTTTGGTTTGTGCCTTGCAATAACTAAGGCATGAGAAGCCTGCAGTTCCTTAGATGATTGCCTAGGTTCTTTTGTGTCCTCTTGTATGATTCTTTCACATGTTTGTGTTGACATTTTGGTAGGCCATTCCTGTTCTCTTCATTTGTGGATATTGGCTCTCACTGTGGTTTGCTGGAGTCCCAGAACCTTAGCGATGGCTTTGTAATCTTTTCTAGACTGGTAGATTTCAGTGACATTGTTCTGCTTCTGTATTTGAAAGGTTGTTGGCTTCTGGATAAAGAATTGAACCCAGTTGTCAATTGAATTTGGTTAATTGGTTCATCAAAAAGAAACCTTCACAATGTGATGCAGGCTACTAAGTCTAAAAACACAACACATGGTGTCAAATTCAAAACAGATTCAAACACAGAAATGCAATTATCTAATCAGTCAATAGCAGTACAGTGCATAAAATCGTGAAGATGTGGTCTAGCCATGTCTTCTAAAGGCCTAAAGTGTTTTTGGCACAGTTTGGGCCTCATTAATACCAGGTAATCAATTTGAATATAGTTGTTGACCATATGTATGTTACATTGTAGTGGCTACTCCCCAGCATGATAGTGAACAATGTCACAAAGCAGAGGTATCTTAAATAGGTTTCATGGACATGACAACAAGTTCAGTGTTCTTCAGTGGCCTTCCCAGTCACTGGATTGCAAGAACACCTTTGGGATCTGGTAGAACTGAAGATTCACAGCATGAAAGCAAACCTGAAAAATCTTCAGGAATTGCGTCATATCAACATGAGCCAAAATGTTGGGTCAAAATCCTGCCCAGCAACACGGTTTGATTTCTAATTAAATATTGTTTTGTGTATGACATTTGAACTGAGACCTCAGCAGTGCCAAGCTGAAGCAAACCAGCAACAACCATTAGAGCATTTTTCCAAGTGGATCTTCCTTTCTGTGTTTTTTTTTCTGCCTCTTTGTTCTCTGAAAAATGGCTCTTTTTTGAAGAGGATTATATATGAAAACAGCCTTGGGAAAGTGAGTACAGTATCAAAAAGGTAAAGAAAAAAGGTTCTTAAATCAATATGTCATGAGGCGAAATCACTGCTCATCACGGAGCCGTCTCCTTCACTTTTTATTTAACCTGTTTTATGTGCTACAGCTACATTATAGTCTTTTTTATCTGTAGGGGCTCTATGCCTTTATTTGGCTAATTTTGTTTTCTTACTTTGAAGGCAGTGGTGAACTGAATAAACTGAATATTTCTATATGAATACAATCAATCAGCACAATAGCTCCATTAGCACAATGTTGAATTTAAACTTGAACTTGAACTTGAATTTAAACGGACTTTTTTTGACAGTAATTGTGATTGTAAATTTCATCCATGTGAAAATGACATACCCCAAGTTGTTTGTGGCAGTAAAGGAAGGCATGTTCTAGCCTATTGCAGATAGTGGGGCAGCAGCCTCACAGTTATTGTCCCTGCTACTCAGTCTTTTCTCATACTACCATATATTTAAGGTATGGTCTAAACTAGCACATTTTGTATTTGTATTTAAGCAGTGAAAAATAGTGTTTCAGAGAACCTCACAGTTTGCATTACACAAATAACTCATATTTCTGGCAAAAAGTCTGTTCTTTTGGAAATGATTTGCTGTTGGGTTAAAATGACTAAAATGCAGTGTGTGTGTGTTTTGTTGTTTTAGGGTGTTCTTTATTGACAACAACTTGTTGCAGTATGATTCATTTTGACAAATGATTATTCTTTTTTGACAATGCTTAAGCTGATCCTTACAGTTTATGTTCTACAGCCATGTGTTTAAGGCATATATCTCTGTACAAGAAGCTAGAGTTTAATGGAAACTCTAAACTCTAGCTTCTCGTACAGAGATATATGCCTTAAACATGTGGCTGTAGTCTGGGAAGAAAATGCATGACTGAAAACTTGGACTAGAATTGAGGGAAATGTCTGCTTAAGCTTCTGTATAAGAAAGAAATAAGACTGGGTTACAAAAACTTTGTCATGGGACACAAAAGTTAGAGATGGAAATTTCTAGGATGTTCTAAAGAGGATGAGGTTTATACATGATAATCCTCACAACCTTCAGCTACTTCAGGACTGCATTCAGGTTTTAGAAATGCAAAACATCAGAATGATGCAGGAACTGTATGGATGAATATGTACAGTTGTGGTCAGAAGTTTACAAACACTTATCATGGAGAAAAATGTCATAGACATATTTGACATGTGTACAACATACACCTTTAATAGAAAAATGGGTTGAGGTTATGCTGAAGAATTCCTAAAGTAGTTCTTCTTCTTCACTATTCCATCCAACTTGTGCAAAATACCAGTTCCAAAACAGCCCCAGTGCATGTTGCTACTTTGACAGTTAGTACAATGTTCTTGGGGTTGAATGCCTCATCTTTACTCCACCAAATACCAAATAACCAAACATTTCTTTAGAAGGGTGTTTCCTTCTCCATGTGCTCAGTAGCAAACTTTTCATTGAGCCTTAAGGTGTCGTTTTTGGGGCAGGGGGGACCATCCAAATCAATTTCCTCTCAGCTTAGGCTGACGCTTAGGGTCTTCTTCCAGACTGCGGTAACGTAGATACGTTTGCAACAACTTATGTTTGAGCGGATGATCTTGGAATCTGCTAATGCAATCTGTTGGCTTGGTGTTTGAGTTCTCCTCCATGTTGCTTCCATATCACAGACTGGATGGGGTGGAGTCATGTGTCTACACATGCAGTAGTATGTTGTTAAGGGGAGAGTACATGAACACTCACAGTGGGGAGTTATTAACAGAATTGGGGAAAAAATACTGATTAGCTAGAGGTCCTGAATGTCAGCTCCTCATAATTTTCAAAGTAATTGCCCAGCTCTCATTCACAGTATATTTATCAGCCTTGAGTATATTGTTCAACACACACAATGTGAATGGCAGTCATTACTTTCATTGCTCAGTTATTTATTTATTTATTTATTTTTGCATAATTGGACACAAAAATACCAACAAAAATAGTCAAAAATCACTTAAAATAGTTTTGAAGATATGTAGTTAAGTTCTGACACTGACAGCATGTTGTGTTTGAGTGTAATCAACAAACATGCTTCATTTGAGTAATGAAGGTTGACGGACTAGGGGCTGCGTTCATATTAATTACCTTTTGAATGGAATGTATTCAGTGATTCTCTCTCCAGTTCCAGATTTAATCAGTGGCTAGGGGTGCTGCTTAGATGTATGCAGAGATAGAGAGGGAGTGAGCGAGCGAATGAGAGAGAGAAAGAATGCACTCTTCCATGCAATTTTCTCAGCAGATTTGGTCTTGAATCAATGCTATTACTGTACTTGTCTTTCCACAATGTAGGGTAACCATATGCAAACTGGCACATAATGCCAGAGGCTGGCGCTATGTTTCTCTCTCTCTCTCTTTCTCTCTCTTTTTCTCTCTTTCTGGCTCCACCATCACATGACAGAACGATGGCTGAAGGAGCACCTACACAATTATAGGCATATATATCCATATGGGCTCCATTCTTTACGCTCTTTCCAAGCATCATGGCTCTCTCCACTCTCTTAAACGGCAGTTAGATGAACAGTTCTGTCCCCCTCTCTCTTTCACTCCCCCTCTCCGAACTCCTCTCCTGTTCTGTGTAGCAGCCAGCTCAACCCCTTTTCCGCCATTGATTTTCTGCTGTGTTCACCTGACTTGGAGTGTAGGGGTAATGCGTCGCATCAGCAGCATTCTCCAGATGGAAAAAAAGAGGGCCTTGGAGTATCTATGGCAACGGCGGACTGAAGGCTCTTCATAACAGGGTGACAATTTTCATAGTCATACTTCCACCCGCGGCTGTCTCCTTCTCCTCTCGCTGCAGTCTTGTGTCCCGTCTAATAATGTCTGCGCTTTGTCAGGCTGCTCTCTTGTTGCCATCTCTCACTGCCAAATGATTCGGAGCTTTGTGCTATTTAATGGGCTCATTACATGCCAGACTGCCTGTTGCGCCCTAAGAGTGAGATCTACCACTATCATTAAGATAAAACGTCAGGATCGCACAGAGGGGGTCACAATGCCCAACATTTAAGAAGGTAGAAAAGATTCTTTGAGGAGAAAAACAGCCCCTCTCCTCAAAGCCTGGAAGTGATGTAAAGTAGGCTGGTGGCTGAAGCTTAATTGGTTGTTGAGTGAAGGTAGAGAGTCCGTAAAATCCAGTAATAACATCCTGGTATCCTCCTGAGAGATGGGCAGGATGAGCTAGATCGGGCCTTTGATAATCTTCATGTATCTCTTCCTGATTATGGACATATTTTATGAGATACACTTCCATTACAGACATGAATCTACCTATAAATTATACAACGGGAAAGGATCAGAGCTCTTATGCATTGTAGCATAGCTGCCTATTTCTCCTTTTTACCCACCAATTACATCAATAAAAGGTTGGGAAATCTAATAGAGAGACATGCTTCACTTGTTCTTCCTGGCTCTCCCTATCTCATTATAAGAAATGGAGGATGTTAGATGTTTATCAGATTTCAAAACAGGGCAAGGGATCTTTCGCTAAAAGCCACATTTCTCAAGGCAAAATCCATTTAGATCTCTTGTGCTCAGGTTATTATATCTGTGCCGTGTTGATTTTTCACCGGGCTTAAACTTATTATGCCACCCGAGGGCGGCTCAGAGCAGTATGGGGTTGACAAATTCAGCCATGTTTTTCACCAAGGCTTCTCCCTTCATCTGCTGAGCCTCACTCTGGCAGATGGTATGGGAAAAACTAACAGAGTTCCTGGCTAAACACTTTTCTCCCCACTGTTGTCAAAACTAAGTAAGAGATTCTTTATTTTCTCACATCAGAGCAGATAAAAAGCTCCCAGCTACATAACCCAGACTGATCAAGTGTTTAGGAATACAGATTAGTGGCTGGCTAGAGAAGACATTGTGGCCCTGTCCTGCAAGGACACTGCATGTGATTTCAATGTCGTCACCATTTTTTCTTTTTTTTTTTAAAAGAGGGCCTGCTCAGAATTCCAGCCCGGATCTGCTTGACCTTGCGTCAACTGAGAAAAACAGTAGTGCCGCCCTGCTTCCTGACGCATTGTGGTCCGCACTTTATTTATTCACTCAGAAAATGCGCTGAGCTCCACCTGCTAGCGCCTCACTCCCGCTGCACTAATATATTCAACATGCCTACTCTGCAAGCCCCGATCCAGCCAGTGGAAGCAACAAGCACTCATCATTGGTAACATGGGTTCAGGGAGTTAATATGCTCCCTGTCTCTCTCTCCGACTCCAATCTTGCAGTGTCACTAAAACCCGCCCTTATTTATATTATTCATAAGTAACATGGTAGGGTTCTTGTTTATAGCGTAAAGGTCAGGTTAACCTCGCAACAATGATGACAACAAGTAAGAATGCCTGCTGTCACAGACAGTGGAGGCTGGTTTTGCAGCCACTCGGTAGTGAATAAGCAGAAGGAGGGCTCCTCTGGAGCAGAGAAAGACATTTATGTACTGAATCACTGAGCTGAAAACATTTTGGAGGAGTTGGAATCAAACAAATACTTAAGGAATAGAGACAGGCTGTGTTTTTTGGAGTCAGCTTAGATTGCTTTTTGAATTTCATCTAATCTTGAAACCATTACACAGTCGTCCAATTTTCTATACGTCTATTGTCTTATGGTTTTATTTTATTGTTTAATTGCCTTATCTATGATTTACTTTAATTTATTTTACTGATGTCTTTGGGTATAATTAAATGGTTAAGATGCAGTCATTTAGAGTGGTGTAAGTTACTAGACTTATGGATGTTTAATGCCCTAAATAAGCTACCTTACTAAAATGATTACACAAAATGATTTTGAATACACTACTGATAATGCCTGACGCATTATTTTAGAATAGAAGACATACTGTAGTCCCAAATAACCATTTATTTCTTATGGATTATTTAAAGCTGCACATAGCAATCACTGGTTCGAGTGCAAGTCAGTAAGCCCTTGAATCCGAGGCTTATTTGTGAATTTTAAGACCTGTGAAATATACAACATATATTGCTTAAGGTGAATGATGAATGGAAGTATGTGCCCACATGCAGGCATTTTGAGTTTAAAGGGTTAGGATAGTTGGATCTTTAAGGGTCATTTGGTGTTCTATATAGGCAACTTATTATTTGGCTTAAATTGGCCTGGTCACTTTTCTTCTGGAATGGAAAACCTTTTATATTGGTTATTTGATAAAGCATTTAAAATAGTTTTTTTATAGTACTAAATACTATTATTATGAGTCAAAAATAACTTTTTCAGTACTATATGAAACCTTTTTTTGGTTTTTGCACACCACTCTGTATAAATTACTTCTCAACAATTCAAGCATGCAAATGTATGGAATTCCCCCAAATGTAGGTATGTTCTACTTATAAATAGGGCTGCAGCAAACGGATATAGTTGAACTTGATAGTCAAATAATCTGTTGATTATTGAAACCAATAAATGATTATTCTGAATTATGAATCTCTAAATTACTAAATAACTTTTATACAGTTATCAGCGTTCAAATTTTGCTTAAGGGTGTTTTATGCACTTGTTGACTAACAATGAGGACAATAAAGATGAATATCATATTCAGAAAGTCACAGTTTTAATGAACTTTACTGGTAATGTTAAGGATGAACAAAACTCCAGTTTCATTTTTCTGTCAAAATTGAAAAGATGTGCAATAGTAGCAGCAATAAAATATAACAAACAGAAATATGTATTCCATTCGCCAGATTACCCATCATGTTTTTAGATTAGCAGAAAAGAATAGGGAGACAAATGCGAGACAGTAATGTTGTACTTACTATACAATTTTCAGTACTTTGTGTTACTGCTTCATTTGTTTGAGAGACTTTTATTTTGGCACTGTCTGGCTTAAGCCACAATATTCTTGACCCGCCTCCTCTTAACCGGCAAGCTGTTGAAAGGCTGAACTTTATTCATAACCAGCTTTCAGGTTGATTGGCTCTTTTTGTTATGAAACCTTATGCATGCACGACACTGTTATGGTCAAACTTTGGCTTTTAATCTGCGGTTCACATACGCCCAGAACCATTCCTAGTTAGCGTGAGAAACATGTGATGACATCACCAACTTTTAGTCATTGATTTTAGTCAGCTAAGTCAATTAGCACCCCTACTTGTAAATGATAAACAAAATGAATAAAGTCAATTAAACATAACTCAACTAAATCCTACATACATATATTCCTAAATATATATTTTTTCTATCTCTAATATTTTCTTTCACTGCTGCAGTATTGATATTAAATATGGTCTCCTCACTTGGACTGTCTTCATGCTATGTTTTAAAATGACCTGTCCATAGAGGATGGCCGTATAGTGCAAATTTAAATAAATGTGTGTGTCCGCCTTAGCATAGGCTACCATAGATAGAAAACAGAGGTGCTTCATTGCACTGTGGTTTTGTGCTGTGGGCTTCTGCGGCCGCCACAGTTGTTGACCCCGTGGCACAGTATAAACAAGATTTAGTGAGAGGTCAATATGTGCTGGGCAGCCTCAGCCCTTTCACTGGCCTGATGTAATTGGAAAAGGCTCTTTGTTTGTGGAGCGTCCAGGCAGCAGTCAGTTTTGAAGTGGAGGTCCTGTGACTCCTTTTCTGTCATAACTGCATTGGGGTTTCAGTGGAATGTTCCTGTACCTGTTTGCATCACCCTTGCATCAATATTTTCATCTACCCTTACCTGTGCTGCTGTGAATTCCAATCAGAACACCCCTACGAAAAAGCAAGATACTGTATATTGAAAAAATGTATACATTGTAAATATTTTACAATGTATTTTGGAATATTTTGACAGCATATAACAGTATTTTATTTTCATGGGAGCAACCTACTGGGCTTACAAGTTGACCCATGCTATGCTCTGTAGACTAGGGTCTAATGCACTGGGTATAATGAATTTTGCAGCATGCTTCATGCTTTTCTTTGTAGTGCTCTTGCCCAGTGGCTATGGGTTGGGATATAAAGTTCGAGAGCGAGAGGTGAGTTGAGTTTTCTAAATATCCCTGTGTATTTGTCACCGATTCAGGATCAGAGTTTAGCTAAGGGGCAGTGGGCTGTGGATCAGGATCTGCTTTATGGGGCTGGAGGAGGCTTTTAATTTCAGCCCCAGCTCTTTCCTCTCGCAGATTCATTACAGTTTGATGATATCAAATGATTGCCCCTCTCTCCAGAAACAATGGGCTGCTGCCTCCCCTGGCATCAGATCCGAATTTGACGTCTCACTCCCATAGACATCAGTATGACTCACTTTGCCAGAACATGTCTGCCTCTAACCATTTTCGTTTGGAAGGGAGCAATGCTTTCTGACTTGAATGCAAAATTAAGATGAAAGGAACTCCGTGGATATTTCACTGTTATTGTACCACAGAAGCTGTGGTGAAAAAATCCAGTGCACTTTTATTTGTTTACTTTCCACTTGCTATCCTACCCAGAAACCCTCCACTGGCATTGCTGGGTATTGTGTGTCTATTTGAGTGTGGTGAGAAGTGAGATAATTTTTTTTATGCAAAGTTGTTATTCATTTCATTTACACAAAAAGTAGAAATTTTTTCCCAAACTGTTTTAGCTTGAATTCCTAAATTTGTGCAGACTCAGTGACATTACGGGCCCTATTTTAGTGATCTTTAGGCAAGCCGTCAACCATGCACAGTGCATTGACGGCTGCCGAGGTTGTTTTCAGTCAGTGGCGCACCTGTGTTTTCTGTTGCAAAGACAGCAATACGCCAGAAATTTAACTGAACACACCTCATTTAGAGACCAACACGCCCATCGGCGTAGATATATTCGCAACACCGTTGCGACACGCCTTGCACAGGGTCTAAGATAGGGCCCTGTCTCTTAAACCAAATCCTGATAATTCATTAAAGGAACCCTGAGGGACTAAAAGATAACAATATGATAATCATTTTATGTATTTATTAAGAAAAGATACTCAACACTAACTTCCCCAGCATGAATTATTCCCTTCCTTCTAAAAACTGGTTACATGACCTATAACATGTATATAACACGTTTTCAGATTAAGAATTATTCTTCCTCCTCCATGATCCATAGATCTGAAAAGTTCTGGTCTGAAAATATCTCATTGTTCCAAGGAACAGAATCCCAACACTGTTCAGGTATGTTTGGATTAGCAGTCATCAGTGATTTATCTTGGCTTCCTTTTATTGTTTTTTGTATTTCAGCATTAACCATTATGAAATTTGATGACATACAGGCATGGTTTACATCATTGATATGTCCTGGCAGTATTGGGCTTTTTTTCTGGGGCAGAATGAGTGTACAACACACATCTCTAACAGAGAAAAACAGGAACTTACCATTTTTGGGAGGGTTTCTGAAATCAACATAGTGTCAAAATGTGTCACGTTGCCACCAAAAAGCTTCTGCCAGGATTCTTTCAGATATTTGACCACACTTGGCAAATTGGTTGAGTTTTGTGTGACTCCATATGATGGCCAAGAACCTGAATGAAAGTTTAGCTGACTTTAGATGGTGGTGCAACATTGCTTGCCAAAACATAATCTTGATGGAAGAGTCATAAGAAATTAATCTGACCTGTGAGCTCATCACAAGCCTTTACAGAACATCTAGAAACACCAGGCAAGTTTGAAGACAAGTGCTGTGCACTAATAAAGATAAAATAGAACTATTTGGCCACAATCAGCAAATATATGTATGTGGAAAAAAACACCTTAAAGCATGGGGGTGGGTCTATCTATATGCTTTGGGAGTGCATTGCCAGAAGTGACATTGTCAATATTGCACAGGTCCACAAAATACCTACAAATTCTGGATGCAAATGTCAAACCATTTGTTAGGAAGATGAAGCTGAAAAAAATATGGATAATGATGTAAAATAAACCCCAAAGACACAAGTGCAGCTTTACGAATACTCCTTGGAGTTCCCTGACTCAAACATCATAGAAAATATGTGAATTGGCAAACTGAACTTGCAAAACAACCCCAAAATAATTCAGAACTAGAGGCCTTGTGCAAAGAGGAGTGATAAAAAATCTCAACTAATAATAAAAATTGTGAATTCATATATAATCAAATATAATTTTCTCAAACCCTAGGACGCTCCAAACCATCAGCATGGGGGCCTCATGACAGCGATGTAATCAATACCCAGGCTCAGAAAGCTGGCGCTGTTGGGCCCTTAAGCAAGACCCTTCACCCTCTCTGCTCCCCTGGTGCCACAGCAATGGCTGCCCACCGCTCCGGGCATGTGTGCTCACTGTCCACTGTGTGTGTTTGATTACTAGTATGTAAGGAAAGGTGGAGGCCAAATTCCATCTATGTCCAACATATATTGAAGGAGTTTGTAGCTTTCAAAGCTACAAAACACTGTTGCAAGCTGTGATTTCTGCCAAATGGGTTACTAAGTCTTGACTCTGTAAGGTGCCCTAATATTTTAATCATTTTAATAATAATAATTTTAAAAATTTTAGTTGTGTTTAGTATTTTGCAAGTAAAAATTTAAAAAAGGCTTAAAAACTGTATTTGATAAATGCTGTCCCGCATTTCTTTTTTTTTCTTTTTTGGTCTCTCACTTAGGCCGGGAATGCACAGCATCTCAGCAAACCACTGCCTTATGACTTGCGTTTGTTTAATAAGCTGCATTTCCATGTGTTAAATGTGGCAGATCCTCTCAGCGTGTTTATCATTTTCTTATTTATATCTGACATGGCTGAACGCACGGTCCTTTGCAGAAACGCAACAGTCTTTAAAGTGATTTATCACACAGCAAATGCACACTCAGCCAAAGGCAGATGAGGACAATAGAACAAAAAGAGCACCAGCAGAATGATCCGTCACAGAAGGACAGAGCTGCCTTTTCCTAGCCTCTCCATTCGTGACTGATTGAAGACTCAATGTTTTATTAATTAATGACTCTTTCTAGGTACTCATACGTCACACTGATCCATTGACATATTTTTTCTTTCTCTACTTATAGTTCAAATAGCTGCTTAGCTAAACTTAATATAATGAGGAAATGAACAGAATCAGAGGAAATGCCATCTCAAAACATCATGTTTCTCAGTTGATAAAGAGCGTTTGATCAAATCTTAACTCTTTTTTTATGACTTTCAAATGAATTTGGGAAGTGAATGAGTCAGGTGTATATGGAGCTATAATTAGTTGCGTCAGAAGGCTGATTCCAGAATGACAATACTCACGTCCCGGCTCACCTGATCCTACCCGAACCCCTAATAACAAATGAGGCTGACTAAGAGCGGCTTTGTGTGGTGCTGGAGGCGAGTGCAATCACAAATGGAGGCATTTTCATTTTGATTAATGCAGTTATGGATTATAACCTGACCCATTTACTAATCACCCTGCCTGTGCATCTGCGGTGTCTTTGCCCCAGGGTTGCTTTCCACAGAAGCCATTATTGAGCACCCTGAATCTCTGGATGCTCTTCGAGGAACTGTATATTCGTGCTATCATTGAGGTCGGTCACATCGTATGTGCTGTTGTAGTGGTTCATGTTCTGGATATTTTGTTGGTTACCTGTTGAAACACTAGACACTAGAAACAATTATTTGAATAGAAATGCATCTATTGTACTACTGCATGCATGATCTTCATGCTTATTTCTGCAAGTGGTGAGTTTTTGATTGATGTTATTCTACCAGCAGCGAACTGCCAACAGAGCATCCATGTGTTGCCAAAAAAAACCATCAGATCTCCTAGCACAAATGGTGGGTTTTTCAAGTACACTAGCCTTTTGAAAAGGAACAGGAACAAATGTGGTTATACATAGTGTGATAGTTTTGTAATTGTTCAGATGGGGGATATAATTCTATTATAAATCTGCCAAAAAATATACTTTAGTGCAATTTTCACCTTAAAATAACCTCTCAATGAATGTAAATGACATGTGTTGGTGTGAAGAACCCTGTCTGGGCTTCCTATGCCAATAAAGGCTTTGCCTAGAACCATACGGCCAAGCCGAGAACCAATTAGTAACTTTTATTTTTGAAGAATGTAGCAAGTCTGCAATCTGGAGCGTCTGAGAGGTGTGGTATTTATAGACTGGCCCCCTCTCACTGGAAGGAAGCATTGCAGAGGGGAGGGAGGAAAGGGGAAGGGAGCTGCACCTCTGCCATGGCCCCTGGGAGCACAGTGCGGGCCGGCTCCTCGGAGCCCGCCGGAGGGGGAGAGCTTATTACACCAGTGCCTCGCTTGGCACACTGCCTTCCGCTTGGGGCCATGGCGGCATGTGTTGTAGCCTTTCATCCAAAGCCTCTATGCGGCTCCCCAAACATCTGGCTGCATGTTTGTCCTACATTGCGCCTGGAAAAATGAACAATTTGCGGAACGACATGCCGCTTATGAGTGACGGCGAATGCAACATATGGGAGCGTGGCTGGCATGGCAACAGGTTTTCAGAAGCTTCTCTGCAACGTGCACAATTACACACAATTGCACCAATGATGTCTCAATAAGGGAACGTTTGGTCTATCACTTGGTGTTTCAAAGCAATCATCGTGGTCGATACAGTGGTGTCTGTAAAGATGGGATGTGCAGCTGCAGACTGTGGGCTCCCGGGCATGGATTCTCGAAAGTAAAGTGAATGAATGGTGTAATTGACATTGTTGGGAAGCCCTTAACAGGCATTTAGAAGACTTGATGATTGGCTAAATGTTGAGCTTTGATCTGTGGTTCCATTGGAAAAAATACAGCTCTTAAATTCAGTGGGAGGAATGAATCATAGCAGAGGTCAGTGCAGCTTTCCACTCTTAATGACTAAAGTGCATTAATGTGAAAGGTGCATTAAAAACTTTCAATGGCTCATTTGCCAGTGCCCACCAAAAGAGAGGAGAAAATGTGTCGGTGTACATTAATATACGGAACATTAAGAACATGACATAAGTCAGGATGATAGATACAGAGCTAGAAAGATCCATATGGCTATATGATAGCATATTTTCTCTGTTTCTGAATGACTCTCTAGAAAGGACACAAAGACAATATTCAGTAAATTGCCTTGTATCAAACGATGGAGACAAGCTGTGGCACGGTAGAGCCAGCAGTTATATGCCCAAGCTGCATGGTTTTTATAGAGAAGAGCTCTATCTGCACATACCCACGCAATGCAAAGCCAAAGCTCAGCCCTCATTATAACTCATGGAGACCCTTATTATGGCAATAGAATCTCTGATGACTTCACATCAGACATCATCCTGTCTGATCCTATCATTGTAATGTTTTTTTTCTGTTTAAAACCCCCAAGCCATGAACAGCCATGAAGCAACACAGAAAAAAACCCCTCCTGTGACAATGTCAAAGCTGAAATGTAGAGGGCTTGATTTTGGAGCAGACAGTTCAGAACTTATAATTTCACATATCTCTGTCAAAGGAAACAGGAAATACATGGATATGCTGTACTGCAAGAGACTGCGGTTTAGTTATTAGAGTTGACTTACTGTGTTTGACATCTATGGATCTGCCATAACTTGGACTGTATGCCGATATGTTTACAACAACCCCGGCCTTTATGAAAAGACACTGGAGCAGTCTTTTACAAATATCCAATCTTCAACAATGATAAGTCCAGGCAATTCAAAGTGGATTACATTCTAAAACCAGTTCTGGGCAAGCTACTTAAAAATAAGCCAATCTACCACCTACTCTCCAACAACCGCTCAGCCATATAACAACCACCCTTCATGAATAAAGTCTCTAAGAATAATTCAAATTGTAATAACCTGTCAATTAAGCAATTTGCTGTAAATATCGTACTTATATGCATACAATCTCTCGGCAAGTATAAGGATCTTAGCCACTCTGACAAGGGGCAAAATTGTGATGACTAGACGACTGGGTCAGAACATCTCCAAAACAACAGGCTGTTGGGTTTTTCTAGTATGCAGTGGTCAGTATCTGCCAAAAGTGGTCCCAAGAAACTGGTGAACCAGCGACAGGGTCATGAGCACCTAAGCCTCATTAAGGCCCCACCTCACAACTTACAGGACTTGAGGCCCAGTCAGAGGTCTTGGAGTCCAAGACATGGAGTCCATGCCTTGAGAGGTCAGATTCGGTGTGGCGGCACAAGGGGGACCAGTACTAATGTGATGACTGATCAGTGTGCGTATCCATCAGTGGCTTCAGATGTTTTCATCTTTCTGATAAATTGCTTACAGGTTTAATAAGATGTTCATTGGAGAACTCATTCTGTACTACTGTGGAAAACACAGTTGACATGTCAGCTTTAAAGAGGCAACAGGACGAGGCTTAGCATAGGTTCATTTCCATCATAGGAAACAACATAGAATAGACTATAGTTGACTATGATATGCATTTATTTAGAGTCTGGAATTAATGGGATGTAGTCTTTGTAATAAAAAAGTTTCCCTACTGAAAAATGACTAGATACATAATCATGCTACCACCATGCTACATGTACATAAACATAATCTTTTGTCAATTCATTGGATGGATAATCATTTATTCAGATTCAGAATCAATTGCCATGTAATATGTAATGGGCATGTGTCCAGGAGCCACAGAGGGAAGGAAGGAGGCAGAGGTGGGTAGAGCAGCCTAAATCCAGTAAAAGTATTATGCCAACTTAATGAATTGTGTAAAAGTAGTCAGTGGCAGTGTGGGCCTAAAATAACATGCTATAGTGTTGATTGGTGTGACGCAACAGATAACACCACTACCGGCCAGTGAGCTACCACAGCATGTGGGAGACTGGGGTTCGATTCCCGGGCTGGATGACTATGCTGCGCTACACCAATAAGAGTCCTTGGGCAAGACTCTGAACACTACATTGGCCCACCTCTGTAATATGAGTAACCTTGTAAGTCGCTCTGGATAAGAGTGTCAGCTAAATGCCGTAAATATATATATACACAACTTTTAGCAGCAAGAAATCAATCAAGGTACTGTCACCAATTAAATACAGTAAAGTGACACCCGCATACTTTTTTTTTTAAGTACTGAAAGTAAATTACAGTGGATCTGTATGGAAAGTAGTGCTCTACTCAGATTAAAAGCTACTACAATATCAGTTTAAGATGCCATTGAAGTTATCCACATCCTTAAGTTATCTAGCACCTGATATTATCTTATCTTACACTGGACATGAGTGAAGATGTTAAGACAGAGTACTCACACCCATCCGATCACTTTATTTAGTGAATCAAAAAAATAATGAACTGAATAGAAATCAAGGACTTCACTGATAAAAAAAAACTACACTATTTAAATTATGCAAACCTTCTGCTTTCTTACTGGGATTCAAATTCCCCAGACACATTCAGAGGGGGAAAACACTGACGTTTACGGCCTTTAGAGACCAGCCTACATTATATATATATGGTTTTACTATTTATAGGTAATGTGTTTAGGGAAATTAACATTTGCGTTGTATTTCACAAATCATGGACAACCTTTCCCCTAAATTCTAAATACAAAAATACTGCTATTTAAAGCATTTATTGGCAGAAATGCCAACAGCTGCTCAAAAACAACTTCTGAAATAATGCAAAGAAATTATTCTAATAATTATATTGTAATTGTAATTATATTTTATATTGTATTTGAACTTCGAGAGCATTCAGAAATCACTATAGTGAAATAACCCTGACTGCCAATGTCTTGGCAGGTTCCTCACTAGTCTTTCACACTGCTGTCACTGCTGTTGGTGACTTTACGCCATTCATAGTCTGCAAATTCAGGTAATTCAGCTTTGTTTGATGAAGTTTCCGGAATAAAATCCCTGCCATACACGTAGAGATGCAAATTTAATAAAAAACAAAAATCATATTTATTCCAGAGAAAACGGCATCACAAAATGATAGATCTAATAACTGTTTCCTCTTGTGTGGAGAAAGACTCATCTATGGCCACAGGCACAGACCTGGACATTTGAACATTTGCCAAGCGAATTAGCTCTGCTGTCCTCCAAATCTCTAATCAAAAGCTTTGACTGTAGCAGTTGTATTTGGCACGTTTGTCTTCAATGTCCCTTTAAAAAAAAAAAAAAAAAAAAATCACCTCAGAGACGGTGCAGTACCTCACAGCGCCGCTAGGCGTGTCGATGCTCCATTTTTGAAGCGCTCGCAAGCGCCTCATCCTTTCCGTGCTAAGGACAAGTGGAGCTATCTGCATTTTATCAAGCCCGCTCTCACCATCTCGAGGAACGGATACAAAGCCTTTCAAACTCGCGGCTTGCTTTCTTGGAGCAGGTTGTTCATGGCGGTAAGGTAGCAGGCGACGCTCGTGGACGCTCGCCGTTGTCTCGCGAGGAGATGCGCGTTGTGGATTAATATCATAGTCTCTAACTGCGTATGGAAGATTGTGTGTGTGGGTTTTTTTTTATTATTTTTTTTTATTATTTTTTTTTAGGGGACTCTACGAAATAGTTGGACCCGATAATGTTGTGCACTTGACTGAAGTGTGATTTTTTCTTCTTTCCCTTCTTTTGCCTGGACTTGCTTTTTTTTCGGATTCTTTCTTGTGGTATCTACCACCGTGAGAATTTGGGAAAGACGGAGAGGCAAAGTGTCTGAAGGAGTACCGGGGACTCGAGCTCGTGGTAATTACGCTTAGCTACGTTTTCCTACTGTCGTGTGTCGTTTTTGTCGAGTATTGACAGCTGTGCTTGAACTGAGAAAACGAAACTACGGGCAGGAGAGACCACGACGTCTGTGAACTTCTTCTTTCTGTATTTTATTTTTTTATTTATTTTTTTTTGCCTTAGAGAGGGGTGACACAGTTGCTGCTGTTGTGGTCTGAAGAATTTCCACTAAAATGGACTCGGTTAGAACAGGCTGTGGGCAAGGACATGGTCGATATAACAGGCATTCAGCACTGAACCCCCCCCCCCCCTCCCCCCCCCTTATACCCCAAACTGTAATCCTCTGTAAAGTTGCCCCCTTTTTGTGGTGCATTTCGCCGCTGAAGCCTGGCTCTCTCTGGCACTTTTTGGCTGTGGTAATGTGGTAATGATGTGTTGTTGGTTCATTTCGTGGGTGAATGTGGCGAGGAGCTGAAATAATCAGCCATTTAATAACACCTGCAGCCCTCCAAGAGCCCCGCTGCCAATAGTCAAGTGTGTTTAAGAGATGTAGGCTAATGTATTCCCCCTGCAAATCGTATCAGAATGGTCTATTCTCTTTTGATTAAGGTGAATCTCGTTTTAGCAGCCTTAATTAGAATTAATCCGCGCAAATGACTCGCGCTAATATTAATAGACTGATAATAAGGACGCGGACCTCGGTTTGCTCTCAGACTGGGGTGTGCTGTTGGCTGGGGAAGCTTGGATTAAAGAGCTGATGGGGAGAGGAAGCCGGCTGTGGTGCTGCTGCTGGAGGAGGTGTTGCTTTATCGTTCCAGAAAGCGAGATTCTTTGGGTTGAGCTTTGCAAAGTGTCCTTAGTCTTAAACAACAGAGATGGGGACGAGTAAAGTGGATCTCTTAGCAGGACAATCCAAATGCTGGCCTGTGATGTGGTAACTTGTCATTCATTCATTCATTCATTCATTCATTCATAGGTTGAGTGGCATAGGCTGGGTGGCAGACAGTGCCTTTCCTCTCAGTATGTGACCATGGTTCGGGTGATCAGAGACACTGGATTGAATGTGGACATCTGAACTTTTTGGGATACATTTAGGTGAACAGTGCTCTGGGACTGAATCTAGACTTTGCTGTAGTCTGTAGACTGTCGTGCTTTATGCTTTATGTCTTTTGTAGGCTGGAGACAACCTCCAGAAAAAAAAAAGAGTCGCCGGCACCTTAGTTTATTTTAGATAATGCATCAAGGCAGGGAACTAATCATTTATTTATCACACACACACACATACACACACACACACATACACACACACACAAAAAAAAAAGGGCAACGCGGTGACTTCCGTAGACATAGGACGGTCGCATCTTCAGCCAAGAGGTTTCTTATTCCGAGTGCCTTACAAGGAACGAATTACAATGAGGAGCTGTTTATTCACCCTATAGGTCTGAAGTCCAGGTACCGAATCTGTACAGGGGAGGGAGCTAGTTCATAAATAATGGAAGCATTGACTCAGCTGCATTGCTTCAGCCTGTTCATAAATTACGAAATCCTTCTCTTAGGCCTATTTGTTTGCCTCTTTTGACGTTCGCGTTTGACATCATATTACGAGTCTCCCTCAGCCAGTCTGTGCAGGAATTTTCCGCGGTGGAAACAGTGCATCGCAGCAGTCGACAGTCAAATGACAAATGAGTCCAGGGAACATTTTTCCTCTCTTTCCAAATGAAAACATGTATTGTGTGACTCATCTTGAAACGTTTAACATTTCTGAAGCTTCCTGATTCACGTAAAATACATCTTAAATCTTCCCTGATGGACACATCTGTAGATTGATTTTGATCGCAGGTTGAATTGCACAATTGCAGATTTATTATGGATAAATAGGAAACATAGTACTGCTGAGTTGTGTTGTTGTTTTCCATATTTTGGGGCAAGGTTTATGAGCCACTCTTCCATAGAAGCTGCTTCAGGTTTGTGAGTGATCCTCAAGGCTTTCATGCATGCACAGCCCACTTCAGTTCTCCCAGAATCATCTAGATTATGGTCTGCTCTTTGGCTCTTTGGCTCAGCTATTCCCGACTTGTCCATTTTCCCTTTCATTTGTGCTCCGTTTTGGTTCACAGTCCCATTGTAAGATGCATTTTCAGTTAAGCTACAGCTTTTGGACAGATGGCCCCACATTCTGCTCAAGTATTCTACAGTACGCTTTGGAATTCATTGTTGAGTCCATGGAAGCCGGCTGCCCAGAGTTAGAAGCAGTGCCTCATAATACTTTCATTAATGTTCCTCAGGTTTGCCACAAATAACCTGCAGCAATCTGAAACCATATATTATCATAAGTCCATCAGTCCATTCATTTGCTTGCTGAGTCTACATCGGACGGTTAACTCATGACATCGACTTGATTGTAGCGAGACGTATTTGAGCCTTTCTCTGCTTAACACTCATCATCATAACACAAAGATTCGAGACTACTGAAATGGCAGGGATTTTGGTTTTGTTCAATTCCAATGAATAAATAATTGCACAGGGACGCTATGTTAGGTTAAGGCGTTGAAATAAGGTATCCAAATACAATATACATAGGCTTATGGAAAACAGTTTCTGGCATAGCCTTGATGGGATGTGGCAGATTAAATGCTCTAGTCTTCACGGCATTATTTATTGATGTTTAGATACTGCAATGCAGGCTTAAAGCTTTTTAGTATGTTAAATCTGTGCTGTGACAGCTTTTTATCTTTCCGTACAAATAGACTTAGAATACCTTCTTTTCTCTGAAAGGCATGGGAAGTTGTATAATAGAGTGAGTCAGTTGCTTGAAACTCACTTTTTGGCGAGGGACATACTAACAGCACATTTTCCAAGTTCCAGACCGGTATTGTCTGGAGAATTATCGCAATAAACGGTATCATCACAGCGTCAGCATGAAGCATCTGATGTGAGCCTAATAGTGCGTTTACTCTGTTTTAGGCACATGACCTGGTACGTGCAGGCTGTGTTCAGTAATTTGCAGGACTTGTGGATACCTGCATATGAACTGAAGATGGGATATGACACTAGGATTCATCATTATAAGCAGGGCTGGGCGATATGGTAAAAATACTATATCACCATATTTTTATTTTTAGACTTTTTTCACGATGCACAATATATATCACAAGTCATGTAAAGTTTACAGACTAAACACATCAGTAGCAACAGATTCTTAAAAACTGTTATTCAGATACTCTCCCTTACTGAACACAGTGATTAATTACACTGTCTGTGATGAAACCTGCAGCTGATTAGTATTTATTAAGCACTAACAGTATTCTCGATATGCAGTAACAAAATTTATCACAATACAATAAAATATCATCATATTGCCCAGCTCTGAATCTGATTTAGGCTTTTCAGTAGGACTCTTCTCAAGAACAAATTCTTAGAAAGACATTGGTGATTGAGGCCCAATAATTTGGCTATATTTTTAGTGAATATTTTCCAACGTTACTACCAGATTAGCATTTTCTTGTATTTAGCACTATGCTCCCTTGGATTTTAATGCCTGTAAATGCAACAAAAGTGCATTACTCTTCTAGTTTTATACGGAAAGAAGTGGTGCAACAGGTGAACAGACAAGCAAGTCTATTTTTTTTGCCTGCCACAAACACAAAAAACATGTACTGAACACACTCCACTTCACTTTGTTGATGTAATTATTATACTTTTATATTAGAATTTGCTGACACTGATCATTCAGGCATACCAGTTCTGTACAACCACTTTCAAGAGTTTTTTTTTTTTTTTTTTTTTTTTTTAATGGTCATATCATATTCCATACATATAACCCAACATCCCAACAGGCTACTTAACGCTATTCAGAGCATAGCTAACTACCTTTCAAGCACAACACAATCAGGGGCACCATTTTCAAAAAAGGACCCGTGGCTATGGTTGAAGGTGCTACATTTTAAACGTCCACCCAAACGTCCACATGTCTGCTCTTGATGAGGGGAAACTTGGTTATGAAGCTGGAGTGAAGCGGATGTGTCAGGTGCTTGTGAGGCTTCTTCCGATTATTGTAACACCCTTGAAGGTTGTTATACTACTCACTGGGTGTTTTATTATCACTGTGGTTGTAAAAAACAATTGTGTTATAACAGTATTATTATTAACAACAAATAGCATCATCAACAAATCATAAAACATCCATTGTTATATAACTTAGAGTACAATGTCTGGGGTTTAGGGGCCACATACTCCTTCCTGTGTGGAAATAAAAAAGCCCCCACAGATGAATTGTTTTGAATAGTCAGACTGTTCAAATGTTCATTCATTTGCTTTATGCTATTTATTGAATACAATCACTTGAAATGTGGCTCATTTCAGTTGAAATCTAGCTTCTTTTGGCCCACAGACCCTCTGGCTGTATGCCAGGGACCCCTGAGGACCCCACATTGACAACCATAGTCCTGTGCAATATCACAAATTTTAGCTGTTATGAAAAAACTACAAAATTACCGCATTTTACATAAACCCCATAATGCATGCGTTCTGTATAATCATTTTTCTCAATTTATCCTGTGAGTCACTTTATAAGGTTGGATGGAACTACAACACCCATAGGAACAGAGCTGTGCATTCCATCATTTGGATTATAAATTTACTGCAGTTAAATGAGAGTCAGGCGAATTTGTCTTTTCAATGCTCTCTCAGTGTGAGGCATTTCTACCTACTGGCTCTTTAGATTCCCATTTGCCGGGTTCCAGACAAGGGGTTTCTGTTTGTGAGCCTCCTGCGTCGTTCCTCCTTTTCCTTGCTGAGGGAAAGTGATTATTTTGCTGTAATCATTTGTGCGTAGCTGACGTGGCTGTGCACAGCAGGCTTGGGGATGAACAACGGAGGCTGCCCTTTTAAAGCGTGCTCCTGTTTTCTATTCTTATGTCGGAAGTACTTATGATTTGCTATGCACACTTTATGATAAGGGGCCAAGTGGTTGGGCTGCCTGTTTTTACATTTCATCATTCACTTGATTTTTTTATTGTTCTGCAGCAAAGCCATTGAAGCTCACAATTCTGCCAATTAAATGGTATGTCTGTGTGCAGGATTAGCTTAATTTTGTAAAGGGACAGGCCTCAGACCTTCGTTGTGGCTTGGTCTTGGGAAGACTGGCTGAGGTAATGATGTGGAAGAGAAAGAAGCAGAGGTAGCGCCATGCACTATATTTGGTCAGATGTGGACCCACTACAGTGCTAAAGAGAAAGTCATTCTCACTTGTCCTTCAGTGACCCCACTAGTCATAAAGGAATCCATCAGCTATTGCTCCAGTAGCCTTTACAGTGTGAAGCTCCTTATGGAGCTTGGTGTTGACATTCCTCTGACCATGTACCTTTTGCTAAACTGAAAGCCTGCGCTCTACTTTAGAGCCCGGTTGGCCCTATCTAGCTGAGAAAGGCCCTGCATCCGCACTGTGCTTTAGCCATGATGAAAGCTCTGTTCTCCTGTAGGTTGCTCTTCGTCGCCCAAGTGCAGATGCCCGGAAAGACTTGACCTTTTTCTCTCTGTTTGAGCACTGCCGTTTTAATGGACTGGCAGTCGCTTTTGTTTCTGTCCATTATTCTCAGCACTTTGGAGACAAATATTTTTCTTTCTCACCTTTTAAGGGAAGAAGGCTTTGGGTACAGGGTGCTTTGTGGCTGAGAGAGCCAGACAAAGCTAAACTGTCTTAATGGACTTGCGTATGCCCCCCTACCCCCCCACCCCACCACCTGCTGGCTTCATGCCACCTTCCCGTCATCAGCACAGTCAAAATTCTCCTTCCCACCTCTCGATCAGCAGAAGCGTGTGAGAGCTCCGTTGATCGATGGGTATCCTGCCGCTCGCATAGAGAGGAATAGAGAGAGAGAGAGAGAAAAGGAGGCTGAAGTGAATTCTCTGCTTATTGGGTATATTTAGACATGCACACCGTTTGCTTTGCAAATTCACAAGCTGATGTGCTTGAATTTTCGAATGTTGATCCTGTTTAAAGGGGTAATCAACGGATGATTTTTTGCAGAATTCAGCCATTGTGATATAAAATGGTGCATTTTATGGAAACTTGTAGAATTTTCATTTTGATAGGAACTAGGCAAAGTACCTTAGCGACCAGTCAACCTACAAATGTATTCGGAGTAGGCCTGTCACGATAAATATTTTTTTGGACGATATATCATCACAGAAATAACTGCAATTAGAAATATTATTGTCATTTAAATATAATTAAACCACTATTTTTAAACGAAGACTACATACCTGCTAGGATCCCAGACCTCAGTATTCATAACGGATCACAGTTTTTGAAAGGGAATAAAGAAGAAAAACTTTACTTTTCACTAAAACACCACAGTGATGTCACTTCAGATATGTGGCCACGCTCGATGTACTACCATTGGCATATAAAGACCACCAATCACCTTTTGTGCTGTTAGTTGTCTAGTATGCTGTGTTTTCTGATTCCGTACTAGGCTGAGTGATGTACTCTCAGTGTGTATCAGGTTAGTGGTGTTAAAAGTCTTTAATCTGCCTCCCCATGAGGCTTGTTAGCTCGTTAGACCAATGACATGGTGAAATCTACCATGGCAGTTTTGTGTGAAACTCTTTTTTGGATGCTTATTTTGCAACTAGAAATGTCTGTGATTCACTTGAATAATCATTGTGAAAGACTACAGCAGCAGTAATACTATATTCCAGACTAGTGTGGTTAAAGTTTGGCAGTTAATTTGTGGTTAACACACATGGCGAGATGTACCAGTCCTTACTGTGTGTGTATGGGGATGCAGTCTTTTCCTACATGATAGATGTCACAGATGCGACCTCACCTCCGAAAGAGAGCAGCTGGCTAAAATCATAATTTCTGCTAAAGTACATGCACATAATCACAATAGACAATATCATGGTCATGTTCGTATATTGTACAATAAGTTGATAATGTAATTATCGTGACAGGCCATTGAACATTGAACAAATGTAATGTTGATTAGGGTAAATAAGGGTCAACAATGACCTGCATCTTCCCTCAGAACTTTCATAAAACAAGGTCTCAGGAATCAGGCAGCGTATTTTTAACCGTTTTTTACAAACCGGTGGGGCTATTCCTTGGTAATAGAAGCTTAAAAATAACACTTTCGGCCCACTGGCAGGTCATGGGCTTTTTAAGGGGTTAACTTGTTGAGTAAATTCTGTCAGCCAGTGGTTCCAGCTGTTTTTTGTTTTTTTTGTTTTGCTTGCCCACGGACAGTGGCGAGACATTTACCACCTAACAAATTGTATCATCTCTACTGAACTACTGTGCATCATCATTAACAAGGGGCTAATCCAATATTTATGTTTTATGATGCGACGAAAAGGCATTGTCATACACAGCTTAATCAAGTAAATTAATCAATTAGGCTCTGCTGTGTTATGGGAAATGTTAAAAGCTTGAATTACCATGTTGATTTCCAAGTGTCCATCCAACCCCCCAACACCCCTCCCCCTCCCCCCCAAATTTGTCTTCGGTGCCCTACAAATGAGGCAACACAAGAATAATCTCTCAATTTTGCCTCCTCCCTAGTTAACAGTTCGAACCCCTGAGGGCATTTAACCATCTTCCGAGCACTTCAGTGACTGACTAATTATGACTTTGATGTCAAATAATTTAATTGGCCCTCCTGGTTACTTGACTGGCTTATGCTGATGGGTTGAAAGGGCCCGCTTTACAGTACAAGCTTGGGAGTTTGTCGAGCTGGCCCCTTTCCCCGTTTGCATTAACGGGAAACGCAGTCTAATTGTGCAGTTTTTTTATTTTTTATTTTCTGAATGTATGATAATGACGTTCCCACACATGCTGTGTTCAGGCCTGGTCTTGGAGCCCTGCGGAGAGCGAGTGGGAGGTGTGTTCTCTCCTGAGGCCTGCGAATCAGTGGAGTGCTCGGGCTGTTGGCGGAGCCCATTCGGTTTCCACGCCAACATGCTGCTTCACTGATGACCTTGCAGTGCAAATGTCACAAAGATGGCAGCCAGGTGAAATGAAGAGAACAAAATGAGTGCCTTCCCACACATGCAAACACATTTTTTCTGTTGTTTGTACCTTTTACTTTTTACATGCATACCCTTGAGGGAGTGAAGCTCAGGGACTGCTGTGTGTGTATGAGAGAGAGAGAGAGCGAGAGAGAGGAAGAGAGAGAGCTAATGTGAAAGGGAGCACTTTTACACTAACAGCGGTAGCACAGAATGTGTTTGGTTGGTGTGTGGGCTGACTTTTAGCTGTTGCCGGAGATGAAGCCGGAACGTAGAGGAGAGTGACCGCTCGAGGTTCCAGGCTGCATGGGTGTCGGCCATGCCCAGTGCCTGAGCTTGTGCCTGCGGATCTTCAGTCTGATGAATAATGCAGCACCTTTTGCCCTCTTACTGGAGGCGTGTGCTGCAAATTAGCTGATTAATCTGCGATCATGCACGTTCATGCGCGTGGCTGTGTGTCCATGGCTTCAAGAGAGTTAGCTCTTGGAGTAGACATCCTTTCGCTCTCTATATGCTTGGATGAACTCCACCGCCAGAGTGTCAACAACCAGAAACCGCCTCTCCCATTACCCACTCGATCCACTTTAAGTGAGGCTTTGGCCCTAAATCAGTTTTACGCGGTTCATCTCATTACACCCAACGTAGTCAGCCAAGACATGCTTGACGTCTGCAATTCTACACTAGAGCTAATCTCACAATCTCAGATTTGTATGACTGAGCACTGAAGAGGAGCCTTCGCATACCAGCGCTACCAAGGTCTTTTCTACCTCAACTGAGACCTTCACTTTGAGACAGTCTCACAATCTTCACGCCTTCTGTCTGCGTCGTTTAAATAGCAACGATCCATGCGAACATATCTACGCCGATGGGCGTGGTGGTCTTATAATTCAGTTAAATTGTGTGTTCAGTTAAATATCTAGTGTATTTCTAACACAGGTGCCTACCTAGGCAAACGTCAACAGTCAGACGTTCATTGCAATCTTGGCAGTGAATTGCGGGCCTAGAGCGTACACACCCATGCTTGTTCCGCACACATGGACATACAGCAGTGCACAAACCCAAACTTTTACATCAACAATAAGCAAAATACAAGTAACATAACATTATTCTAGAGGCGAGGCACTCCACTGCTTCAGCAAGCCTTCCCAGACCGTGCGCGATGCGTCATTGAAAAAGCAATCTGGCACCTGGCTCTTAACGGGAATGGCAAATGACGCCCTGACTGGTTTATTGCACGTCACGCCCAAAACACACCCGTGATTAATTAAGAGACTTTCGAGTCACGCAGGGTGTACTTTTCCGTATCGCTCTGATGGCAAAGACACACTCACACGCCCTAAATCGAGCTGCACGGTGCACGATTGCCAGGTCGCCCGAGATCGCTAATATAGTGCTTTTCGTACCTAACACATTACCCTTGTGAGTTAGGACCCTAATCTAGGAAACATAAACAGCGGCAGTGAAAAACAAGCATAGGACTGGCATAGCAATATCTTTACTTTAACTGATGCTTTAACAATAGATACACATGTATATATAGGTGTAGAGCTAAACCATCGACCGAATGTATTATTTAGTCAAGAGTGAAATAATCACACAATTAACAGTTAACGTGTCTTCAGGTGGCTCTCTAACCTTTTTGTGCTCAGCAAGGGGATGGACCTCTCTCACCACTTTTTTGACCTTAGCAGAGTTTGGGGATGCAGATGAGAGAAAGATCTTCATGACCTCATCAGACCATCAGTGCTCCCTACACAATGCACTTCCATGATCACATGATATGTATCATGACACTGTATGACGTACAGGGTCAGAAACGACATTAAGAAATGTGTAAACACGTTTGATAGATGATTTTATTTGGGTGGTATCAGCTTTCAATGGTCGTTAGCTGCATTAATGGACTACGGAACTACACATTTTATGACTAATTTCATTTAAGCTATTGGGGAAAAGTTTGTAAATTAGATTTTTTGAAGGAACCATTGCTTTAGGTACTTGCCCATTTGGAGCTCTGCATGCAGTTGATGGGAATAGACTGGTAGCAAAATCACTTTAGAAAATACATAATAATTATAGCTTGAGCAAAAGTTTGGGCCTTCTAAGTCAGCAGTGTGGTAACATCCCTTTTGTCCGATTTGGCAGTGGGCCGTTCTTAAAGTAGCTTATGGTGAACTTTGAGGAATGTTTTGGATCCTTGTATTGTTGTAGAATCCACCTTTTTTTTAGGTTCTTGACTAAATGACTGGGGCGCATTTGCTTAGAGAATTTGCTGATGTTTAGTGGAATCAATTCTTCCATCTAAGCATGCAGTATTTTATGTGCCAATGGTTGCCACACATCCTTAAAGCATGAAAAGGCCATGACATGATGATTCACAATAAGATGGTGCACCATCACTCCATGTGTCGAGTACATTTTTGCTGTAATATGGTGGATTGTGTTGTCTCTTTTCTGAGTTTTCCAGATCTTGTCTTGACTTCCACAATAACTTAGTTCTTCTTATCTGTCAACCCCTAACCCCTGAAATCCCTGTATGTTATCTGAACCTCTGATTCCTTGTCCCATATAATTTATTTTTTAGGCTCTTTAGGCATCAGACAGCTGCTCAGAGGAAACTCTTGTATCAGCACAGGAAGAAGAAAATTAATTACACATTTTTATTCAAACGGCAGATTATTTAGCTTGGTCAGCCACTGTTTCTTTATACGGGTAAAATGATCAGCATTCTAAACTAATGAAATGAATTTGTCAGTACAGTAAGGAGATCTCACAACGAGAAATATTATATATATATATATATATATATATATATATATATATATATATATATATATTGACTGGACTTTCTGGACGATTTTAAGATATTTTTAAGCAGTGAATGGTTTCGAGGAAGTGCTTTTGACAGACACACTGTTGTCAATGTCATATTTTTTATACTCAGCAGAAACATTTTCACACATTTGCTATAAGGGTGCGATCTCACACCACTATTCTCACATTGTCTCTGTACCTGCTAAAAAAAACCCCACATACACACACTCACACTCAATCTCAGCCAGCACTGTCACGTCTCATTACTCTGGTCCCTAAAGCATGAGTGACAGCTTTTACAGATGGCTGATGATACAATGAATATCTCCCTCTTTACACAAACGGCGGTCAATTTTTAATGAGGCCGGAGAGGAGGCTTTCCGAGGCCGCCTCCGAATTGCCCCGATGCTCCACGGTTCGGGTCTCAGACTCCCCCAAATCTCATTCCTCCTCCAGTGGCGGGCCTGACCTGCAAGCTAAGCACATCGGCGAAAATAGGCATATAAGCCAGTGCCTATAAATTTCCCCAAAGCCTTATTGGAGGTGGAATGAGATCATTAAGGTCAGCGCTGAAGCTCGCATGGACCTAAAGCACACAGTGATGGACTGTTGGGGCTTTTTGACTGACTGCTGCAATAACCCGCCTTTGCGCCCTATGTTCCACGCTTCTGACAGCTTGCGCTAAAATAATAGGTCGTTTGTTTTCCACGCTGCACTACCGTCTAATCAAAGACCTTCCTCCGGCTCCTACAGAGCGAATATTCAGAACTTCATTAAAAGTTCTTTGATTTGAATTCTCTCCTCAGTAATGCATCTTTCTTCAGCGAGTTGAGTTCATATATATATATAATATATATATAGAGAGAGATAGATTTGGTAGGCTGGAAAGAAACTTGTATTTTAGAAAATAGCAGCGTGGCGTATTGATGTTATTTAAGGAACTACTGTAATTTTACCTTTTTTTTTACTCTCTCTCTTCGCCAGCGAGCAAAATGCATGACTGACGTTCAGATAACAGCTTAACCACCGAGAGGAATGTGGGTCCCATAATGTGCTAAAATTGCACAGAGGAGCAGCAGTGTTAGGATGTCTATATTAATGTGGATGTGTGTGAATTTTAATGGGGTTTTTGCTACTAAAACTTGGATTCGGTGTGTCAGGCTGTAAATATGTTGAAGCTCTGAGATAGCAAAGCTTGCAGCTTCCATAATAAGTAGTGAAATGTACACTGGGCCACTCTGACAACGCCGCTTGACAAAATATTGCAAAGCTGATGTCATGAGAAACATCATAACCTATTGATCCATTGCGTTTAATAATGCCTCAGGGAGTCCAAATTTGTGATTGCTTTCTAATGAGGTTAATGTTGGTCTTGTGGGCACACTATGTATGTAGGGCATGTGAGGCATGTCTGCAACTGCTTTGCCAGAGCTGCATCCCTATCAATAAACACTGAGTAGTCGTAATCATCCCTTACCCTTGCCAGTCATTGCCAGTGTCGGTTGCCATCTTAACACACTAACCCAGGTCGTTCACACAAGGCTTACACAAATGTTATTCTTTTTGCCTGTGCCGTTGCATGTCTTGCTGCCTGAGTGGTAAAACAGGCTGCAGAACTGGACAAAGGGGACGCTCATTAGAATATTAGACCATGCCCAGACAGATCTCAGTGTTTCATTGCTTTGCTGGATGTTTAATACAACACTCATGTCCGCAGGTTTGGCATCCTGTGGACATGTTTGTAATATATTGCACCATTGTCAAAAGTTATGTCCGAAACTGTGCCCTGTCCACTATCCCCCCAAACAACACAGTGGGTTATGGGAATTCCACGTTTGTATACTGTACACCGTTTGTACACTGTGTATTATTGTGCGTTGTTGGATTATTACAGTGCACTGAAAACTCAGCACTACATTTTTGCATATGAACTGATGCGATACAGTTATGTTACAGGATTTTACACAAATATGGCGTTATACAGTTCTGTCAAAAGGTCGCAGTAGCCAGTGTGCCAAGCCCAGAGGAGCAATGGCAAAGATTGCTCTATTACAGGTCATAAATGGTTGGGAACATGGCACCTTGAGAGTACCAGATTCCTGTTGTTAGGAACACTGGCGAAAATAGTTGCCTAGATTTAAAGAAACTAATGTCAGCTACTGTACATCAAGAAGCCTGAAGGTCGTCCTGTATTTCTATTCAGTGTTGTCCATTAAACAGTGAGACCCTCCTGTGCTTATACTCAGAGGCAGTACCAACTCGCTCTTCTCTCTCTGTCTCTCAGCCTCTGTTTGTCTGTCCCCCCGACCTGCAACTGCTCTCCATATCATCTGTCACACACTCCCTCTCATTACAAAGACAGCGCTTTACAGCCAAAAATATCTGGCTTCTTATTTGCCCAGCCGTGGCCTAAGCGTTTGCTTGGATGCCAGACGTGACCAAAAAAATTAAATAAATAAAAAATAGAAGGCTTGTGGTGGGCCCTGGGTGCAGTTTTTCTTGCTGCTCTATTGTAAAAAGCCTCCCAGCAGTTTTATAGTCTCATTAACAATACAGTACACAATCAATGCGGTGGATTTTTCATTTCATGCCTCTTGTTTATTTGTTTGCCTAATTGTTTGAGAGCACTGACTCGTTTGCATTTGTTTGGATGCATAGCATTTGTCCGTTCCTGTCAATAGACGTGGTTTGTTTTGAAATATGAAGCAAGGGCAGAAATGAGGACTGGGCCAAAATATGATTGCATGGTCATAGACAAATAAAACCACTGCAGATAAATCACCTGCTCCAGACCCACTTAATTACCTGCTGCTGTACAGCTTTGTAAGATAAGCAGAACTTGAATTAGAGCTTTTAAAGCAAGACTGGGACGACTGGGTGAAGAGCTGTTTTATCTGTAGTAATACTGAATCTAACGATCAATAATGTACAGTAATCTGTTCTATATCTTTTTAGCCCCAATATTCTAGTTAAATACAGTGAGAACTTTGACAGTGAATGCATTTACATTATGCAAGGATTTCCCCAGTCTGATCAGGCCAAGTATTGTGCTGCATTGTAATTTGGTCATGGTGGCCACATATTTCGGACTAAACGTATCAGAAAACCTTTCAGCAAGATCAGCAGGCTCTGTTATTTTGGGGCCAGAGGGCAGGTCACTCTGAATTTGCTGCTATTCATCCGCCTCTGTTCAGACATAGACGCTACTGTATGCTGCTCCGGAAATGCTGACTCCTCTATGTGATCTGCTATTCGGAAAACTGTGAGAAGAGCGATTTCCGGGCTGTGAGATTTCCCGGCTCACTCCTGTACTATACCATTCAAGAGAAGACAAGCCGCCTATTGTTGGTGAACTTAAAGCTCTGTTGTGCTGCCGTGGGACGAGTGGCAGTTTATTCATTTACCGTGCTAAATGAAGGCCATGCCTAAATGTAGCCGTCACCGTGTCCGCTGAGGCATGCCCGCCCCCAGTTATTAATGCACTCCTGTTTCTCATTAAGACTTGTTTTCAGTTGAGGATCCAAAAATAGCTTTCAAATATATGTATGCCCTCATATCACTTTGTTGTGTAAGAAGATTTGAAAAATGAACTACGCTTTGAGTGCCAGGGTGTTTTGGGGGTTTTGTTAAGCTACTTTTGATGTTGTTTGTCCACAGTATGATCCAAATTAATGGCAGCCTCCATAGACTTAAGCTTGTTTTTGTGCTCTGCAGTAACAGGAACAAGCAGACTGTGGACTGTTTTCAGCGTTTTTGAGTTCAGCGTGACATCTTGTGTGTTAATGCCTTAGTTCGTGACGCTTTTTTGCCTCTTTTATCATGGCCGTCTCGAAGCTGTATCGATGCCAGAAAGTGCAGAGATTTCCGTAAACGAACTCTGTGTCACCGGCTGGCTGTGATAGAGCCTGTGTCATGTCAGTGAGCTCTGATTTTAGAACATTCCACTTGATAGCAAGCGTGCAGGATTGTAACGGTCAATAAAATTGCTTTCCCCATCTGCCCCTGGCTTGGATGCTAATGAATTCTTTTTTATTTCCTGCAGGATATAGACCCGTGGCTGCACCCGTGTGTGTGATTTATCTGCGGACACCACGCCACAAATGGCCGCCGCTCCACCCCTCCACCCCGTAGCCAGGATGGAGAGCCGCGCTGTCGATAGGATGCAACCTGATGAATAGCACGCCTTGCGGGGTGAAGATGTTGCCTTGCTGCGTGTAGCAAATCGATGAGGGAATACTTGCCATGCGAAGAGCTGCTGAGCGTTTTGACGGCCCTGCGTTCTGAAGGTCTGGGCACTTGGCTTCGATCGCGCCCACCTTGCAAGTGGATATTATAAACCAGCGCTGCTTCTGCTGCTAGGTGCCAGTGGGTGGGGAGGGGGGCTTAGCGCACCGCTAACTGGTGCGGAGGAAGAGGAACCATGCTCCTGCAGCAGCCCCGCAGGCCCTGCAGTGGCTGGAGAGCCACGCGGCCGCGGCCCAGCCTCAGCGCCGGCCTCGACGTGCCGTGCCTGCTGTGGCTGCTGGGCCTGGCCCTGCAGGCCTTGCCGGCCGCCACGCAGAAGCTGGACGAGACGGACCCGGTGGTCACCACGGTCTACGGCAAGCTGAGGGGCTTTAAAAAAGAACTCAACAATGAGATTCTAGGACCCGTCATCCAGTTTTTGGGCGTGCCCTACGCGGCGCCCCCGGTCGGGGAGAGGCGTTTCCAGCCCCCCGAGCCGCCGGTGCCCTGGCCGGACGTCCGGAACGCCACTCAGTTTGGCCCGGTCTGCCCCCAGACCATTTTAGAGGGCAGATTACCTGACGTCATGCTTCCGGTGTGGTTCACCAACAGCTTGGAGGTGGTGTCGTCCTATGTACAGGACCAGAGCGAAGACTGCCTTTTCTTAAACATCTACGTGCCCACGGAGGATGGTGAGTTTTGTGGACCGACAGATCGGCCCTGTCTCGTCACCTCTCTGTATCCGTAGTTTCTCTGTGCTGAGTGTGGCGAGTGGACTTAGGAAAGCATGACCTCTGCATGTCAGCGTGCATGCCACTGCTTTTGTGTGCGTGAGTGGCCGAAAGGTAGTGTGTGCGTCTGTGTGAGTGCGTGTGAGCGCGAGTAAGAGTGTATGCGTGTGTATGAGTGTGGCTGTACGTCTCCTAACCTCCCTTGCCATCCCTTGCACAAGCACATACCTATGTGCCATAGCACGTCCATTTTAGGTGAAGCTGGTTCCTTCTTGACTTCCCCTTTTGCTCTTCGTTTTTCTGCCAGCAGTTCATAATGTGTCCATTGTGTGTGCTGGCACAATGAAATAGGATGAAGCTCATTTCTAGCAATAATGATGATGATGATGATGATGATATGAAAGTGAAGTTGATGATGATGCTAATGACGATGATGATTTGAAGACAGTGAGAACAACTCTTCATGTTAACCTCTTTCCCTCCTTGTCTCAGTCAGTCACTCAGTGCTGTTGCATGCTCCTGCTGTGTGTAATGGAGCTCCATGTTATTTTTTAGTCTTCTATTCATTTTGCAGTCAAAAGAATATCCAAGGAATGTGCCAGGAAACCCGGCAAGAAAATATGTAGAAAAGGAGGTATGTATGCACTGACATGAAAAACAGAAACGAAAGGCAGCAACCCCCCTCCACCCCACCTCAACCACCCCCCCCAGCCATCAGCTCCAACCCATAATTAAAAAACGTAGGCTGTGGCAAAGGCAAGTGCGTTTATATAAAAATGTATTATTGTTGTTATTATTATTATTATTGCCATAATTGTTGTATTGTTGATGCATCATTGTTTCCTCTCCCAAAGTGCAGACCTTGGCTCTCTGATTTGCTGCCAGGTCACAGATCAGAGGAAAAAAAGGGGCTCCCAATTGATTACATCTATGAGAAGTTAACTGGGGAGGCTGTGCCGACTCTTAAATTAGACGAGCGCATGTTGAACGTACAGAATCTAATCTCAATTAAAAGAGATGCTATCTGGAGTCCATTGGCTTACACTAACCCAATCAATCATGGCTTCATCAAGATAATGTCTAGCCCCTGACACACACTCCATAGCTCTGGCCTGGTGGGTTCGCTCATCATTACAACCTTTAATATTGTCAGAAATGTTTCTAGTTGGAAAACAGCAGCTTAACCTGATCTTGCCCTGTCGTGGAAAAGAGCAAAAAAAAAAATCACGGTTAAGATTGTGACGGCAGATGGAGCGGACATGGCTGTGGTCCAGCTTCCTGTTCTGTCTGTTCTCTCTTAACCCCAGCCCACCCCCAAACCCTTCCAATGATGGAGGTTAGCACTTCACAACTCCGCCCACCCCCCCCTCCCAAATCACACTCTCCATTTCTTTTTTGACCTTTTCTTCCTCTGACTCATCTAATTTGTACTAATCAAATATTTCCTCCCTCAACATTCACCACAGCCACTACAATGCAGACCTTTCAGAATCCCTTCACTTGTCAGAGCCGCCTATTTACTGTGTACTTTTTTAATGGGAGTACATTTTACATGGCCAGAATGCGATCATCTGACTTAATAAAACAAAATGCAGGCCAATGGGGAGACTGAGAGCATCTGCTTGCTTGTTTCTAAAATGTGTCGGCGACAGTGTGAACAATGTGAATGTGTTTTATGTATAGATATGTTTATGAATAAAGTTTTACAGTGCTTTAGTGCTTATACTGTGCTGCGTTTGGCCTGTTTCGGCTGTAAAAAAAAAAAAAAAAAAAAAAGCTGGTGATGCTTTAATGGCAATACTTGAATGGAATCAGCGATTATAAGGCATGGAGGCATGGTGTAGATGTAGAGTTTTACTGTTAACTTAATTTTGTGGGTTTTTAAGTTGTTGAGAGTTCTAATTAGCTACAGTTCCTGTTGTGCAGTTGTTGCTCTCTCTCTCTCGCTCTCTCTCTCTCTCTCTCGCTCTCTCTCTTTCTTTTCAACCATTTTCCGTTCCAGTTTTGTAATAGTTGACAGGAGTCCTAGGGGAGGTAGTAGGGCTGTTATACATGCTATAAACTCAGAGAGGAGTGGATCCCTACAGTCTCTCTCTATTTATTCTCTACACGTATATGCCTATATACACAATACTGTACAAAATATGCCTTAGATGCCTTCAAAATATATTTAAAAGGGTGTTTTAATGGGAGTATTTGAGGTCAGAATATATACAGAAACATGAATACAGTAAGCAGTATGTGTGTTTTTGCTTTACCATTTCCAAACCTTCTGTGGTCTTCTTGTAGTGATCATCCAGTGCCTCGTTCGGTATCAATTTGCATTAATAAGTTGAATCAGGTGTGCTGCTGTTGGTGAATTTAAGAAAAAAAATCGTTGTGATGGCTCTAAGCTTTGAGGAGAAACCGGGAACGGATCCAGTGTTCTTCTAAGTAGGTCAAAGATTTCAACTTTTTTTTTTTTTTTTTTTGAGAAAGACAAATTTATATGACCTTTTACCATTTTAACTACATTAATGTTTGTGTATGTCTATTCTCAGCTAATATAGTGTTTATATAGCAAAAGTAACTTAACTCACTTAGCAAACATATATATTGTCGCTGTCAAAAAAAAATCAAAAAACAACTTTGCAGGCGGAGGAAAAAATCTTAACTATAAGTGGAAGTCAGTGTGAAAAGAAAGTCATTTTGGAGTAATATTAATGGTCCATTAATCATGAAACATCAGCCAGATTCACATTATGTCAAAATGAGATGGAGATAAAAGGTTTTTGCGTGACAGCAACAATGTATCACAAAAGTGAGTACACCCCTCACATTAATGCAGATATTTAAGTATATCTTTTCATGGGACAACACTGACAAAATGACACTTTGACACAATAAAAAATAGTCTGTGTGCAGCTTATATAACAGTGTACATTTATTCTTCCCTCATAATAACTCAATATACAGCCATTAATGTCTAAACCACAGTTCAGATGGTCTCAAGCATGTGTGGCGGCAATTAGGTGAGGAGTACAAAGATAAGTGTGTCATGCCTACAGTCAAGCATGGTGGTGGGAATGCCATGGTCTGGGGCTGCATGAGTGCAGCAGGTGGTGGGGAGTTACATTTAATTAGGGGCCACATGAACTTCAATATGTACTGTGAAATACTGAACAGAGCATGATCCCCTCCCTCCAGAAACTGGGTCGCAGGGCAGTGTTCCAGCATGATAATGACCCCAAGCACACCTCTAAGACGACCACTGCTTTATTGAAGAGGCTGAGGGTAAAGGTGATGGACTGGCCAAGCATGTCTCCAGACCTAAATCCAATAGAACATCTTTGGGGCATCCTCAAGCGGAAGGTGGAGGAGCACAAAGTCTTGAATGTCCGCCAGCTCCGTGATGTCGTCATGGAGGAGTGGAAAAGCATTCCAGTGGCAACCTGTGAAGCTCTGGTAAACTCCATGCCCAGGAGAGTTAAGGCAGTTCTGGAAAATAATGGTGGCCACACAAAATATTGACACTGCAGGAACTTTCACTAAGGGGTGTACTCACTTTTGTTGCCGGTGGTTTAGACATTAATGGCTGTATATTTATTATGAGTTATTAAGAGGGAAGAATAAATGTACACTGTTATATAAGCTGCACACAGACTTTTCATTGTGTCAAAGTGTCATTATGTCAGTGTTGTCCCATGAAAAGATACTGCAGAAATGTGAGGAGTGTACTCATTACTCAGTTGTGATACACTGTATATGTTTGTGGCAGATGTGGCAGAGATTACATTTGAAACACGCTTGAGTGCACCTTAACTGTTAATGTATCACGACCCTCCGTACCCTTCCCTATGTATAGCTTTGAGGTCAATAAGAGCATGAAAACGAAGTCTGAATCGGACAAATACCAGCGAATTTGAGACCTGCTGAGACTGATTAAGCCCTACTGGTCATTTCAAAACCCAAACCTAGCCTGCTCAGAAAGGACTGAGACTCTGTGTAAGAGCCTACTCATGCAACATTTATGGAAAAAAGATACAGAGAGTGGCAGATAGACAGAGGGTGAGAAAGAAAGAGAGAAAAAAGATATAGACTTTTGTCAGATTGTTTAGCCTGTAATGTATGAGTATGACGTTTCGTTTTTAGGAGTTTTTTAGTTGGCAGGTCGGATAATGTGGATGGAAGTAGAGCAGAGCGGTGAAAGTGCAGAATCACGCTTTCCTTCCAGTTTTGCTGTTGTCTGACTTGCTCAGGAAATCAAATATGAATTATTACTGCGGTGATCAAAACAAGCTGCTTCTTGAAGTTTATAATTTGCCATTATAAAAATCAGCATTTAGTATGGAATGTTATTATTTTTAGGGGCAGTAGTAACTAGTAGAGGTACTTTAAAAAAAAGAGCTTACAATTTTGATATAAAAAATACAGGATCAAAATGGGTGAGTATACTGCACATGCCTGCTGCAGTTTAGAAACAAGCTATTTAGGAAGGAAAGAGCATGGGATTGTAAAAGTAATCATTTTGAGACTTATTAAATAGTAACGAAAATTAGAAAAATTATTCCAGCAAGCTGTTTTGCTTTGCTAAGTATTATGTGATGTTTTCTAACAACATTAGATCGAAATGGGTGCGCATGGCTTCAGCTTGCTGTGCCTCTGCATTAGAATGGAACAGAATATTACACACACACAATTACTTTCTTCAGTGTTCACCGAGAACATCTGAGCTGCAGCAGAGCATTGCAAGCTCACATGAATATTTCATCTCTGTGTTTAGGAACCAGTGAAGGTACTTTTCATTGTGAGATTGCAGCTCATATACTTGTTTTAGTATAATTATCATTGCACCATTTGATTTTACCCATGATTTTTTTTTTCAATCCACTGCAATATTAAGGCCATTTTATGATGGTAATTTATTCATTTGAGGTACCAGTGAAGGGCACAGTTTTACCCTAACTACAAAACCTCAAAACAGGATATGGCACAATTCATCACAATTGTCCAATTGCATTTAATAGGTTTAGGTCATTTAGTCACAACTTACACAATGCAAAAACAATGTCAACAACAACAAAACAATGCAGGATATGATGGGAATAATAAAATCAGTAAAATACACAAGGCACTAAACAGTGTTTGTTTGGTATTCCAAGTGTTTTGAGAACAAGCATGTAATAAACAGCCATACATATAATAATAAATAGACTATACTGTTAGGAATGACCTAGATTTATACATTTACCAATAAATGTGGTCTTATCATTATCTGAGTCACAGACAAACACAATCTAACTGAACTAATAACACACAAAGACTTCTTCAAAGAGCTAAGTGGCAAAGGGTGTTTCAGTTAAGGGGATGAAATATGTGGAAGTGTGGGTTAAACAGGTGTCCTGCCCATGAAATAAAGACATACAAAGCCTGCTTCTCAGTTAGCGTGAACCGTGACTTCATACAAACCACTTTCAGACCTCAGTAGTTATGTTATAGAAATAGGTGACACTGGAAAAGACTACAAAAGCATTGCTGAAAGCCTGGGTAGACATCAAGACTACATAGATTGTCTATAAATGGAGAAAATTCAGGACTGTTGCTACTTTCCCTAGGTAGAGCTGGACGATATGGAAACATTTAATATCACAATATTTAAATACATTTTTTACGATATTCCATATTTATCACAATATTTCATCACAGACAAAATGCACCGACAGAGTTACATTTTTACTTTAATTTTAACTGCTATTCAAATACTCTCCATACTGTACATTGTACTGTGATTTTTACTCAAAAAATACTTCACTCCATTGAATTAAATAAGACTGATTACACTCTTTGTAATGAAACCTGCAGTCAATATCCACAATGCACTCATAAAAGCATATTGTGTACCACAATAACAAAATTTATCCTGATACAATAAAATATTGTCATATTGCACAGCTCCATCCCTAGGTGTAGTGTAATATCTCTCCAAAAGCACATTAGGCAATCCTGAAAGAGGGAAGAAAGGACCCCAAGGATAACAACAAAAGACCTTAAGAATACCCAAAACCTTTGTTAACAAGAACGGTTTTCATGGAAAGACATGAAAAAGGAAAAAGTTCATCTCAATGTTTTAGCGAAAATGCACAATGCTATAAAACAAGAATACTGCACACCAACACCAAAACCCCAGCTGTCAAGCATGGTGGAGGAAGCATCATGGCTTAGGGTTGTATTGCCTTCTCAGGTCCTCAGCTATTCATTTAAAGGTGTATAACATTCACAGCAGAATTTGAGAGTAGCAGTCCGTGACCTCATCCTGAAGAGACATTGGATGATGTAATAAGACCCAAATCACACAAGTAAATCAACTAAAGAATGGTTAAAAAAAAGATTTGTGTTTTGGAAATCGAGGTGCTGTGGCATGAGGCATCCCAGAAATATTGATGAACTAAAGCACATCTAGTCTGTACTGTTGATGTTTATTCAATGTGTTTATTAAAAACACATGGACAGGACACCACAGTTTATGTTTTATTAGTTTAGTTCGATTCTGTTTGTCAATAATTGTGACTTAGATCATGATCAGACCACATTTCATTAGACATTCATGCAGGAATCCAGGGAATTCTGTATAGTCCACTGTTTATTGCAACTTTAGCTAGTTAGATAGTAATATTAAAAGAACTATAGTCATTTCATTTCCACTTTAAGTATCTAACTTAAGATTTGACTAAATACAGGTCCATCTAGATCATTTACTTTAGTGTTATTGTTCATAATTCTAGACATTCCGTGATATTTTACAGCTTGAACTGTATTAATCTATTTTTAATGGATCGGTAACAACATTACTTTTATATTAATAAACCTTTTTATTGCAATTTTGGGCAGCAGTAGATTTATGCACGCAAAAGAATGAACCATGGAAGTGATTTATTTTTATTATATATTTTAAGCTATATCAGAAAATGAATCTCTTTCCATGCAGTTTTGGATTTTGAAATGAAGTTATGTTAGAGCTGCACACGATGGTCAAAACATATAGCTCCATCCATGACCTAACCATCGAGTCATTTATCCATTCTTCCACTCATCTCATAGAAAACTATACATAGCACTCATCTGTCTAACCATTCTGTACCTTCTTTTGTTCCAAACCCATTGATATGGATAGCCTTTGAATGCTTAAGTTAGATCCAGCTTGGTATAAAGATTCAATTCATGACCCCAAAGTGTAAAACAGCTCTAAATACTGACAGCAGACAGTGTAACCTTGCTGTTCCCTCCAGCAACTAATAGAAAGCATTTGATTTCACTAGGCTTTGAGTTTTTAAGCTACAGCCAACACATCTGGTTGAACGTTTCAGCTGCTGACCTGAAGCTCATGACTGTATTTGACAGATGCAATTGTCTGTCTAACCCCGCTGCTCGTTGTATTTCTGAGCTAAAGGCATAAAAAATTCAGCGTTTTTAAAATCCAAAACACACAATTGCATTGCATACTGACAGCTCTCACCTATCTGTCTCAGACACATTGATTTCACTACTCTAAAGATTCTTAAGCCCCAACCAACAAAAAATTAGCTCATGACCCAAGGCATCTTACTAGCTACCCTTACTTTGCTTTCATTCTTCCATAGAAACCCATTCATTTTCATTCTCTTAAAACTTATTAAACCAAAGCCATGTTTTGAATTAGAATAAACCTGATAAACCTTCTCTCTCTATATAACCCTTTTAGTAGACTATATTCTACATATGTAATTCATACTATTTGAATGCTCAAGTTACAACCATTACATTTGGTAGAAAGACTGTTTGATTTAAGACCCAAGCCTGCATTTCATACTAATAGAACAATGATAATCAAACTCCAATTTTCAAAATAGACAAGCGCCACATTCTTGGCCAACCTGACCTGCTTAGCACGTGTTCACAACTTGTACATTCTACTTATCTTCATATTAATCAGGTTGATAGTAGCAAATCAGTTTTTTTTAACCCCCAAGAAAGCTTTACAAAATATCCATACATCTCGTCTATATGCTGAAGTCACAGCTGTGTGGAAGCAGGTGACCATAGACAGGGGCTCTGGAGGAATGCAGAACTGGATTATGCCCTGAGTGACTGAAAGTGGCAGTGCCTTTGCTGCATGCAGCAGAGAGATTGTATGGGTGAGCTAAAGTGTGGACTGACTCGGGCTGGTGGCAGCTGTGATAAATTCAGAGAACCTGATGCAGAGCCGTTTAAAGAGACAGAACACTATCAGCCTTCTTGTGCCGGATTGTTGTGTTACACAGTGTCATTCTGTGTACCATGTTTTCTGTGCGGTGTATTCGTACGACTGTGTGCACCGGACGGTACTCGCCCATTTCAGTACAAATAGGTTGCAGATTTTTACACATATGACAAGGCTTATGCAGAGTTACACAGTTCTCACGAGAGGTCTCATATATGCTCCGTCAATTTTACATAGCTGCATAATAATCAAAACCACGTCTATTAGTTTTTATATGTCAGGTACTGGGACTTGTTCTGACATCTAAATGGTCACACTGACAAAAACACTAAATGTAGTGGCATACACTGTATGTCCAAATATTTGTGGACCCTCCTTATAATGCATGCTTCTTTAAGTTGCACCCATTGCTGACACAGATGTGCAAATGCACACACACACATACATAGAGTTTGTCTAGTCCCTTCAGTGATGTGTTACTAATAGAATAGGACTCACTTGAGCAGATAAACATGAACCTATTAGCACAATGCCTAATGCCAGGCGTGGGCTAGAGTGGTATAAGGTCCTCCAGTGACTGTGTTCTTTGGAATGACTGTGCTCATTCCAATATTTTTTGGAGGAGTTGAGGAGTTGGGTATGAGGTGGGGTGGTGACCACCCAACATTCCAAAAATCCAACCCTTTTTTGTAAAAAAAAAAAATAATGTTCCAATATTGTTGCCTATGTAGTGTAACTGACAGTTCTATGTTGGTGTGGCGCAACAGATAACACCACTACCTGCCAGTGAACTACCACACCATGTGGGAGGCTGGGGTTCGATTCCCGGTCTGGGTGACTATGCTGCACTACACCAATGAGAGTCCTTGGGCAAGACTCCTAACACTGCATTGCCCCACCTTTGTAATATGAGCAACCCTGGAAGTCGCTCTGGATAAGAGCATCAGCTAAATGCCATACATGTAAATAAATATACTTGTAAGCCCTGATGGAAGCAATGACCTAAACCAGAGAATACATATAAATAGCATTAAGGGTTATGTTTGACAAAATAATATCCAGCACATACAAGACACAGGTTTGTAGGGTATATACACATATAATCTTTCTGTGTGCAAAAAATGAACAGTGGGCTTATATGACCAGTGCCAGTCAATAAAACATGTCTTGATTAGCTTCACTAAGATCAGAACAGCTCTAGATTTAATTCTGAATATCACAATATCTCAGTAATATCACCCCACAGTGAAGTCATGGAAAATGTATTGTCACATTGATATAACCATCATAGCGAGCAGCCGAATTTCAAACATGGAATAGTGGCCATGGCGGCTGCATTGTCATCCGTTCAGCCCCCATTCATCTGAACTGTAGGAATCTGGTGATAACTCCAGCGCCAAGTCGCCTTAATTACAGTTTATGCTAAAATGGCGAGTGTTGGAAGACACAGACTGGTGTGCTTCACTTGGCCCTGTTCCCAGCTGAGCTCAAAGCGATTTCTCATAAAGTAAATGACAACTATTGAACCAGGAGCAGAGCAAAAAGGGAAAAAAAATGGAGAGGAATTGAAGCGACAAGCTGTTGCAGATGGCGAGTGTGCAGGGGAGTCTAACTAAATGCATAGTTCACCTTGAGCTGGCAGAGAAAGGACAGCACTTGACCCAGTGCCTATTTCAAGTTGGCACTACAGAGCAGTCTACACACAGACACACACACACACTGCTGGGCACAAGAACCTACCTATGAAATGCATGTGGAGTGGATATCAAACCAAACCAAGACATGCATGCTGCTGCACTTTTGTAAGAGTGGCTCTGGAATTGAAGCGTTGTAAGCGGTGCATTATAATTACAGATATTTGATACAATATAACATGGTACAGTTTCACTGGGACTGAGGCTATGGTTTAGTGCCTTTCTCTTGTTCTGCTACCTTTGTCATGTTCAGAAAATGTCTATTCTTCCTTGTTCTTATAGCTAAATGTAGAAGACAGTGGCGGTTCTAGCCAGTCTAGGGCCAGTGGTTATGTTAGGGGCCGATTGCTTATTAGCTTATGGTGCTTTGCAGACATTAGGAAACAAATGTATGCATTTAATATCATTCAGGATGTTATTAATACAGTTTTCAGTTACATAATCTGAATTCTATATTCTATAGGTTATTTTCTCATGTCTTATACAAACAGGTGAACAAAAATCACCCTTTAAATTACTACAGAGCAAAATACAAGTGTCAGCCCACCACTACGAAGGGATTGCTGAGTTGTCTTTGCCTTAATTTCCTTCGGGATCTATCTAGTTGAATGTTTAACATATAGCTGTGTATATAAACTACTTAACATGCAACACATTCTCAAAAACATTATCCTAATTATAACTAACAAAGCAGTTTTGACAAAACATTTTACTTTGGGGGGTCCAAGCATGTTGCCCCCCATTGAACCGCCACTGATTGAAGAGCCCAAGTTGACCAAGTTTTTTTTTTATTTATTTATTTATTTTTTTTATGAGTTTCATGTAATATGAAAACATTAATAAAAATGTAACATTACAAGTGACGCACTGGTCTGACTTACTTATACCTGGAAGCGCCAAGCTCAGGTTATCTGACCGCTCTGACTACCAACTAGAAGCGCTGTGTTATATCTACTTATAGCGCGGTTCAGCTGTCAAAACACCGCCTAGTCTGTTTCTAAGCTGTTTGTGACTTATAAAGGTTGCTAGATGGCACGTTTTTTCACGTGTCATTCGTGTCCATGTAGATCATTAAGCTTAATGATTTGAGTTATGACAGATTGGCAGGTGAGTGAGTATAAGTTGAACACTGGACTTCACACATATATTCAATATAATAACAAAAGTACATTTAAACATTGTAAAACATTCAGGTTGTTTATCGTGGGCTACTGAGTATTGGTTTTGCATAATATCATTGTTCTTTAATATTGCCATAAAGGTTTTAACATTAACAGGTGACTATAATTCCTTTCATTTGTTTATAATTTGGTTATGTATTATTCATTTATGTATCTGGAGCATTGCTATGTTTCCTAGAATTATTTACCATTACAAATATTGTAGTATTAGAAAATAAGTATTAATATTGAATAGAATAGAGAATTTGGGTAGTTTAATAGTCTTTGGTTAAATAGATAATTAATTTTAGTTAATTTATAATAAAATTAAATAATAGATAATTTAAGATTTAATTTTGGGATTCAGATGTGTTTTTCTTTAATAAAGGCGATCTACAAAATACACTTTGTCAGCACATTTATGTGCTTGATCAGTGCTTGGTACTTCTAGTGTTAAACTCATAATTGCATACATCTTTATATGGAAAAAATATATTTTTTATTCATTATTTTTGTGATTTTACAAAACCAATGCATTTCCTTATCTAGCCTTCAACGGTTTTTTAACAGTGAGGGACAACTACAATTTGTTTTTTGTATGTCAACCCAAAAATCTGGTAAATAGACTTCTCACTTTTTAGATTATGTGACTATGTCTAGAATGTGTCCATGTCCAAGTTCTTGGAGCTGTCCCACATCAGAGAGCTTTACTTTCAAGATGTAAGCCAATCTACCAGCGTCCAACTTTCCCCCCCAAACATTTCATTATTGTTCTATAGTTAAGAGCCATAATTAGTTTCAACGATCCCAGGGAATTGTGACTAATGGGAATTTAAGGCCTCTGCCAGTCAAAGGAATCACACTTTACTGGTTCTCCCATTCTCCTTCTACTGCTGTGACCGTAGCACTGAGGAATCAATTGGCTTCTTTGTGTTGGCTGTCCCCGCCTGGGCTGCGCCATCAATAACTCATCACTGGGATGTAAAGTTATTGGTTAGTGCAATCTAGGAGTCCTCTACTAAAAATGCAAATGCACTGTTTACAGCTATATATGTGGGTATTTAGTGTAAAGTCCATTCCCATGCTCTGGTGAAAGCCTGAACATGAAGAAGAAAAAAAAGGAAAGATGTAATGTGACGTTTGATACAAACAAGAATAGCTGTGAGAACATCTAGCTGAAGCGAAGAGAGTAGCTTGTAACAGGACGAGGGGAAACTTGTAGGGGGTTACTAAGGACATTCAGCTGTAGTCATAATCCCTTAAAAACAAGTGGTTATTGTAACCACATAAGTGAAGTTTTTATTCAGGATTTACTCAGCTTCTTTTCTTGCCACTTAAAATGGGAAAGCAGTGACATTCAGTGACTGGTGCAAGCACCAGAATGCAATAGCTTTGTCTTTTAAGGTGGAATGGGAACTAAAGTCAGTTGGCTAATGCTAGGCTGCAGATGCTAAACATCTAAAAAAGTAGTCGTATCGGCTTTTATAAAGTATAGATATGCTGTAGGTGTGACACACTGGCTGCTGTTGGCCTCGGAACACAGCCGCCATCAACACAGCAGGAGCTACACATGTAGAAAGGGTCTGAATCTCAGAGCTATATATATATATATATATAGAATTGACTTTCTACTTCTGTACTTATCTTGGTGATGGCTACTTGCATTGGGCATTAGTGAGCTCCTGCTGATTCAAAGCTGTTATTTGGCTTTAACCCCTTAACACTCCAAGGCTTATTACACACTAAGGCATATTATTCAGTAACCACAGGGTCTTCTGTACAAACTGGCAGGGCTATTCCTTGGCAATAGAAGTTTGTAATAACACTTTCGGCTTGCTGGCGGCCCATAGCATTTTTAAGGGGTTAAATGGTGATCTTAATAAATCATTTACCTCTAGTTTCAATAAAACATTTCATCCTAAAACATGCCTGAACCTGTTCAGTGTTGCGGGCAGATATCATATCTATGAAAGGCACACTATGTTATGGTGAATATTTTTGGACATTCTCAAAACAGAGCGTTAGGTAATTTTTTATCCCATTCATACATGCAGCTGTGGAGAGAATGGCACAGGATAGATCATGACATTCACATTTCTGCTCATTCTCACTATATTAATTACACTTAATAATGATTTTATTGAACCAACTGTAGGTATTTTAGGTGGTACCTAATCAAATAATAATCAAATATGAGAGCAAAGGGTGATAGGGTTTGCAATGGAGGTTCATTGCTATCGAATAAATTAAAAAGAGAAAGTACTTCGGTCCAGTACTGAGTATCGGATTAGTACCGTCTGTAAAGTAAAGCCTTGTAATGTGGGATATGAATGGATGTGTGTCTTTAGGTCTGGCTGTTCGCATTCTCTTTGGCAAGGGGAAACAGCAATAGTGGTAGATGAAGAAGAACATCTGCGATGACTTAGAGCAGGTGAGCAAGAAAGAAAGGTTGGGAGGAATACAAAGAGAGATAGAGTTAGAAAGAGAGGAGTAGTGAGACATTTCAGGGTGAGTGAATGAAATAGAGAGAGAGCTGTACAAGCCTTGAGCTTGTGGGCAGGGTTTGCATAAGCGACCGAAACTCAGAGGGACTTCACCTTGAATATTAATGTGCATTGGAGCTCATCAATCCCTGGGGAAGACAGGCCTTGTGAGCTAAGAATGCTGCTGTTGCGTGATTTGGAGACCTTTGCAATTATTTTAGCGTGACAAGTAGGCAGGCTGTTTACTGCAGAATTTGAGGCCATCGATAGTATGGAGTATGAAGACCAAAAAGAATTGGACAATTGGAGGTTTATTTGAACTATTCTTTTTCTGAAGCAGAATGAGCGCAAAATATATGTCTTTAACAAAGATTAATGTTAAAATTTTTGACCTGATGCTTTTGGTAATAAGCTTCTGGCAGATTTCTGGTTATATATTTGACCATTCTTGGCAAAATTGGTTCAAAGAAATGAGTTAAAAAAATAAGTTACAGATAAATGTGGAAATGGTTTCTTGGCACAGACCAAACTTTTAAGCACTGTTCGCATTAGGGCTGGGCAATTAATCAAAAAATGGAATGAATACAAATTAGAACCCCTAAACGAGATAATCTTGCCCTTGTTGAAAATTTCTATTTTTTCAGAAAAATTCTGTAAATGATTATTTTTTTCCTTCTAATAGTACTTTCCCTGATGTGTGTGTTCATGTATTGTACCCTTAAAAACATACTACTGTGTGTAAAGTCACCTGACTCCACACTGTCCAGTCTACGATAGGGATGCACCAATCTGGCTTTTTCAGTTCCGATACCGATACAGATACATAAACTTAGCCCATCGGTCGATACCCGATACCGATCTGATCCGATACCATGAATTAATAAACCACACCTCACCATGTGGGACAGAATTAAGACATCATGATTGACTTAAACATTACTTCACTAACTTTGTAAAACAAAATATAACAAATTAATATGTGTTAATTTGTTACATATGTGTGTACTGTGTGTTGGCCAATCCAATTCTGTCAGACAAACCCCTTTCATGCTGGTATGGAGATGCTACCAGCAGTAGTCAATCATGATCACTAACAGGAAATGAAGAGGCCTTGGCCTTATCAGGTTGAAAGGCATTATGGAACTTCATATTTAATTTCGTATTTATATTTTTGACTCTGTATGGATAATTTTGACACTATGTTGTATAAGATAAAATTGAAAACATGCACTAAATATTTGTTTCCATTAAATATATATGTTGTATACCCCCAAAAAAAGTTGAGAGAAATCACGGAAACCCAGTATTGTCATGACATTCATGTCCATGATGAGTGTATGTAAACTTCTGACCACAACTGTAAGTGACATACAGTTTGCTTTAACGGTTTGCTATAATTTTTTACCCCCAGCTCAGAGGAGACCATCACCATAGTAACTTAGAAACCCAAATGATGATTTATTGTTTTGAGGGTAGGGCATAACGCATAGGTTTCTAAGCCCTGTGGTTATGTTTGAGGTGTGAATCAGTTGTCTCATTGAATGTATTATGCCATACATTTTAAACAGGACTGCGATGTGAGAGGTGCTACAAAGCCTTTAGGGATTATTTCAGTTTGAAAATGAGCTTATTTCAGTAATACAGGATTCAAATGAGAGAGAGAGAGAGAGACAGAGTGAGAGAGAGGACGACAAGATCTTAATCATACTATAGAATTTCACATTGTGAGAAAAATGATAGCACCACGTCATACTGTTACACTGGTATAATTAGCGGGATACGAATGCTGTGTATCCTGCCAGCAAATATAATATGCTCTGTGTGTGAAATTTCCTCCAAATTACCTGATTATAATAATACAGTCAATTCATATCCAGCCAAGTGCCTAAATAGTGGCTTTAGCGAGGACATAATGCAATTGGTAAGGCTATTGATCCCATTATGCTGCCTGTGTTGAATACAAGAAATCCAATATGTAGAACCAGTCAGAACTGGAAGATGGAAGCTGTTTTTTTTTCTTTCTTTGAGTTGTATGGTATTCTTGTATGTTTGCATGGAGTTAATTATTTATTAGTGCTAATTTGAACCATATTCATATCAGCATGAAAACACTGAATGCATGTGACGAACATGTGCCTTGTGCAGATGTAGTCCTTCCAGAGTTGAAATGAACAAGCAAGTTGCTTCACACAGAAAAGGACATTAAATATTCAAGTATTCTGCATAGGAATTCAGATTTATTTATTTATTTATTTTTGCACTGATGATAATGGTGCAGATGGTGCTTATTCTGTCAAAATAGCTTGAAGCATATTAAATACTCAATGAAATCGGTACTGCATCTGAATCTTGGGCTCCAAATACTTAGTCAAGAATCTGCTAAAAAAAAACATGCAGAAAATATAGAAGAAATGTTAGAATGTCTCACGCTCTCGAGATTGTTGGTGCTGCTTGTAATATGGATTATATGCTCTGGATAAAGATTCTGGATAAAGATAGTGGTGACACTTTACTGTAGGGAACCATTCACTAGGCTCCATGACAACCTTCATAAGCCCATGGCACCTGACATAAACCTAAATCAACATTTATTCCAAAGCCTGCTCTGTGTCAAGTTGACATATCACCTCTGACAAGTGACATAGATTTTGGCTGACGTTAGGTTGTGTCATACCACTTTCTGGGGTGAAATGACATAGCGTATTATGACAGTTTAATTTGTAGCTCTTTTTATTATGTGTATGTCAGTGACAATGGTACAACTTGACAAAAGTGAGGCTGATTGTAAAGTTTAATTGTAAAGTTATATGTTAGATGTAAAGTTATATATTAAAGTTGGAATGGAATGGAAATCTACACCTAAACTGTTGTATTGTTTAATTTTATATCAAATTTTTGAGGATATCATTTCTGCTTCTGACTTCCCTAGAGTCACTGTGACCACTTCCCAACACTGTAACGCCTTGGTACTAATGTTGTTATTTTTCAGTGAACGTTCTGGCACTGGAAAGGCCTGTAGCAGCATGTGACACACTATAATGTCTTCATTGTAATGGTTTCACATTTCTACAATGACTTGCCTAAGTTGACGAACTAGCTAGCTTGTTATATTTAATGATGTATATATGTGTGTATATATACAAACCGGATTCCAAAAAAGTTGGGACACTAAACAAATTGTGAATAAAAACTGAATGCAATGATGTGGAGATGGCAAATGTCAATATTTTATTCTTAATAGAACATAGATGACAGATCAAAAGTTTCATCTGAGTAAATGTAACATTTTAAAGGAGAAATATGTTGATTCAAAATTTCATGGCGTCAACAAATCCCAAAAAAGTTGGGACAAGTAGCAATAAGTGGCTGGAAAAATTAAATTGAGCTTATAACGAACAGCTGGAAGACCAATTAACACTAATTAGGTCAATTGACAACATGATTGGGTATAAAAAGAGCTTCTCAGAGTGTCAGTGTCTCTCTGAAGCCAAGGTGGTAAGAGGATCACCAATTCCACCATTGTTGCGCAGAAAGATAGTGCAGCAATACCAGAATGGTGTTACCCAGCGTAAAATAGCAAAGACTTTTAAGTTATCATAATCAACCGTGCTTAACATCATCTAAAGATTCAGAGAATCTGGAACAATCGCTGTGCGTAAGGGTCAAGGCCGTAAAACTCTACTGGATGCTCATGATCTCCGGGCCCTTAAACGTCACTGCACCTCAAACAGGAATGCCAATGTCAAGGAAATAACAGAATGGGCTCAGGAATACTTCCAGAAATCATTGTCAGTGAACACAATCCACCGTGCCATCCGCCGTTGCCAGCTGAAACTCTACAGTGCAAAGAGGAAGCCATTTCTAAGCAAGCTCCACAAGCTCAGACGTTTGCACTGGGCCAGGGGTCTTTTAAAATGGAGTGTGGCAAAATGGAAGACTGTTCTGTGGTCAGATGAGTCACGATTTGAAGTTCTTTATGGAACACTGGGGCGCCATGTCATCCGGACCAGAGAGGACAAGGATAACCCAAGTTGTTATCAACGCTCCGTTCAGAAGCCTGCATCACTGATGGTATGGGGTTGCATGAGTGCTTGTGGCATGGGCAGCTTGCATGTCTGGAAAGGCACCATTAATGCAGAGAACTATGTTCAGGTTCTAGAACAACATATGCTCCCATCTAGACGTCATCTCCTTCAGGGAAGACCATGCATTTTTCAACAAGATAATGCCAGACCACATTCTGCAGCAATCACAACATCATGGCTACGTAGGAGAAGGATCCGGGTACTGAAATGGCCAGCCTGCAGTCCAGATCTTTTACCTATAGAGAACATTTGGCGCATCATAAAGAGGAAGGTGTGACAAAGAAGGCCCAAGACGATTGAACAGTTAGAGGCCTGTATTAGACATGAATGGGAGAGCATTCCTATTTCTAAACTTGAGAAACTGGTCTCCTCTGTACCCAGACGTCTGTTGAGTGTTGTAAGAAGAAGGGGGGATGCCACACAGTGGTAAAAATGGCCTTGTCCCAACTTTTTTGGGATTCGTTGACGCCATGAAATTTTGAATCAACATATTTTACCCTTAAAATTTTACATTTACTCAGATTAAGCTTTTGATCTGTCATCTATGTTCTATTAAGAATAAAATATTGACATTTGCCATCTCCACATCATTGCATTCAGTTTTTATTCACAAATTGTTTAGTGTCCCAACTTTTCTGGAATCCAGTTTGTATATATAAGCCAGTTGGCTACTACTGTGTTGTGTTAGACTAGCTTATGTTGAAGAAAACGTTCAATTTCTGTTGATTTTACAGTCAATGGGACTCATTTACGAAACCTTCCTAAAAACTTGAGCCAACTGTAAATGAATAAAGTACGCATAAAGGGGACCTTCCTGAAAACTTCCCTACAGATTCAAAAATGCTGTGTAAACGCACAAGATTTATTAGTAAAATGCGTGTATGCTAATGAAGACTAGTGGTTTGCAGTTTCAGCGCAGATGCACACCATTTCCATCCAGTACCATAATCCACGCCAATGAATTAAAAAAGCCAACATGTAAGGAAACCCTTTGACTGAGGAGTCACAGCATCTCTAAAAAGCCTTCAGCATCTCTACAACAAAGCAAAAGAAAACAAATATTCTAAACAGAAATCAAAGCCTGATTGAATAAAGTGCATTCAAATCACCACCTTTTGTTTCCGTTCTAAATATTTGTTGCTCACTTAGGGGAACATGGAATAGTGAGGCATTCGATTTATTACGTTGTTGAGTTATTCAGTCAGATCATACAGTATCATACAAATGCCTATAGAGTTGTACCTGTTCTGCAAGAGCTCCTTCAAATTTGTTCATTTTGAATGAAATGCAGCGCATTCTGTAACCCCTCGTTACAGAAAGTATGGAGATGCACGACCACGCACAGCGACAGTACGCAGCATTTTTGTGTGCTTTTTGGCAGCATTTTTGACACACTCATCCTCGCGCCAGTTGCAATGCCTCTAGTATAAACAGAGCTTAAAACTCCTGGAATGATTTCGGTATGATTGAGGGCTGAGAAATGTCTGATCTGTCAAGCAATCCGCAAACCGCTGTAGCGATCCAGTATCCAAAGAGCCAAGCATAGACAGCACCTGTACAGGTACTGGGAAATAGCATGGGATCTGTTGGACTCTTTTCTCGAAGACTAACCAGTGACCTCTAAGGACGCGTTCTCTATCTGCTAAATCCAGCAACAGTGCAAGACCAGCCATTTCCACGATGGCTATTATAGACCCTAGACTCTTTTATAGTAAAATAAACCACATTAATTAATAACTAATGGAGCGGAATATTGCAAATAGTTGCTTGGTACAGGCTATTCGAAGTTGCTCCGAATAACAGGCGGTATTAGGGAAACGGGTGTTCGCTGGTTGAGTATAATTTTCTCTGATTTTATTATATATATTATTACATTTCTATTTAATCTTTTTAATTCTTTATTTATTATCTATAGTTGAAGTGCAGGACATTACGCATGGTCTGGAACAGGTATATATTTAGTTTGAGCATTTGCAGACTTTTAAGGAAGCATTGCAACATTGAAAGTGTTGCTTATTGCTGTCAAACTTAATATAAGATAAGATAGCACTTTATTGATCCTGAAGGAAATCGCAGATGAAGTTTAAGTATGATTTAAGTATATCAGTAGACGTAATAACAATTATTGGATAGAAAACAGATGTGATCATGGTTTAGAACAGCAACATGCAGCATCTCGGCATGCATTTTGCAGGAGACTGCTATTTTTGTAGGAGACAATACTGTGGGTGCAATACTTTTTTGGCATATTTAAGGGTTAGTTTTTAAAAACGCACTTTAGTAAGTTAGAGTAGTTTTAAAGCAAAATGACCGATGTAAAATGGAGTCAGTTCCTTTCAAGCATTATAGTCTACACGGCGCTGAAAGTGTGCTGCTATGAAAAAATGACTACTAATACACAGCAGTCATTTTTCGCTGAAAACCTTCAATTAGTTGGCATCCCATGGACATTACTGCGAACAAGAGAGCTGTGAAATGGGTATAGCACTGGTAAATAGAAGGTTGTCATGAATACAGTGATGGTTCTACATATGTTTTAGGATTGCCCTGCTGCTTCTAAGCTCTGGACTAGGGGAGCCTCAGTTTTGTCTAATGCACTGTGTCTAAAAGGCCTTCACCTTCCTCGCCTCTCTTAAACGATGACTCTTTATTGCACCCTTACACACCGCTGATTTTTTCTTGCCGCAGCTGCTACAACATAATGTTTAAGCTTGGTTTAATCTTGCTCTTCCCTTGTTAATACTTGGATTTCCAATACTTAGTATATGGAAATGCATGTGAGACCATTCACAGCACTACAGAGAGCTCTAGTCAAATCTAGTCATATATTTTATAGTCATTATTATGATGCTATTGATTGCGGGCCATGGAAACACTTGTGACCTAAGCAAACACCTGATATATATATATATATATATATATATATATATATATATATATATATATATATATACAAGATATATCTAAAAGCTGAAAAGTGCAGCGTATCCTGAAAGCCAAGTCCTCCACAACAGCTGCCGCTAACATCAGCAGCAAGCCTGCAGCATATAAAGCACTCGTGTAAACTGGGGATTTACTGCCGAAGTTTAACATAATAATAGTGTGGAGTTTTCCTGCTGCTGTAGTCTTTCACATGCTTATTCAAGCCGTACAAAGACATTTGCACATTGTATTCCAATGCAAGACAAACAGAAATCCCTTTACCTCGCGGACGCCTCATTGCGCTCATTGTGAAACAACAATGTTGCGGTAAAGTGCCGAACCACTGTGTTGAGTTTCGTTGTGCAGGCTGATAAAACATACGTCGTCAGTCTGTCCGTTTATTTTATTTTTTTTGTACCATATCTGACTCATACTCAGCCAAAGCTGATGTAAGATGTGTAAAACCTACGAGCCTCTTGGGGGAGCACAGTATAGACTTTTAACACCACTAACCTGAGTACATCACTCCCGTCAAGCCCAGTAAAGTATCAGAACACAAAACTTGCAAAGACCACTAACAGCTTTAGCATGCCCACACGTCTAAAATGACATCACTCTGATGTGTAAAAATGTTGTAAATAAATAAAAAAAATAAAATAAAATTAAGAATTTTGTACGTTTTTCCAACTGAAACGATATTTTTGTTATTACAGAAAGTACTGAAGAAAGTACAGTTGAGTACAGTTGAGTACTTGTGTAGAGTACTGAGTACTCTACACAATATATTTACCTACTGTGTGTTTTGCTTTTATTACTTATTGACAAAAATGTCAATTTTCTTAGTATGCTAAATCTATGCTATAATTTCACCCCCAGAATATCAAAAAACTAAATCTCTGTCATTTGCAGTCTTTATGACAATTGATGCATTCTGGCATATGCCTTTATAAATGTCTGTGTAGGTTTATGTCATTTGTCAGGAAAGACATAGCTGGGTTGTCATGTAGCTTTTTTAATGGTACCCTACAGTGAAGCATTAAAGAGATGGCTTTGTGCAAAGTTGACTCTTTTATCGACATGAGAGTGACTCCATGGAGCGTAATGAAAGTAGAAGCTCATGAGAATCCAGATGCTTTTTTAACCACACTAAGTGCCTCATATAACATTTGTAAAATTATCATGATTTGGACTCGAGTGACCCATGATGCCTTGCTGCAAGAAGCACAGAGCAGATGAGGACAGGAAGTGAGGGAGAGCTTCTTTTCAAGGAGAATTTGGAGCTGCTTCAGGGCTGCTTTCTCCCGAGAGTCCGGCATGATGAACACCGAAGCCGCGCCGCACCCCCTTTGTTTTAGGAGCATTTGAAAGAAGCTGTGACACGTCCCCAGCGCAGCACCCTGCAGTACGCCAACCACGGAAGCTCGAAAGACTCTCCTCTTACCCCGGCCAGAGTTTCGGACAGATTGTAGCTGCTGGCTGCCAAAGCGCCAGCATCACCGTCGATGTTACCGTAACCTGTGCACGATCGTACCAGGCTAGAAAGAGAAAAACAGAAAGAGGCCTAAAGTTCTAGGCCTAGCTGGGCAATTTGATAATATTTTATTGTATTGTGATAAATTTTGCTATCATGATAATCGAGGATATTGCTAGGGCTTAATAAACACTGATCAGCTACAGGTTTCATTGGATGACTGGTTTAATTAGATGAAGAGCAGCAGATGTTGAATAGAAATCACTGTACTCAGTACGTGAGAATAGTAGTAGTCTGTTGCTACTGATGTTTTTAATCTTTGATTACATGTATTGTGATAAATATCACACATCGCGGAAAAAGTCTTTAAATATTGTGATATAGTATCTTTACCATATCGCCCAGTCCCAGGCCTAAACCTGGATGTCTTTTTTTTGGATGGGTTGAGAGCAAGCATTAAAAGAACTGATTTAGCTCTGAAGAAGTTCTAGCTAACATCACTGAGGAAAAAACAAAACAAAAAAAAAAAAACAGTGCCCGTGTTTCTGACAGACAAATGTGGTAATTTGATCCCCCATACAGTGTAGAGAAGCTCTTTTCTTCGAGATCAATTCCCCTTTAGTGTACTCCCATGAGCTATAACTTGGAATTCAAAAGCAAACTTCAGAGTCCAGCCTCTTGCTCAAGCTGCTCTCAGACGCACCGATTGCATGTCTGCTTATTTTTTTATTAAATTAGTGTAAGACTCTGTGGGTTTCTTGGCCTTTTCAAGTCAAAATGAGTGCTCACGTACTCCGAGCACGTCTGAGCAGGGATATACAGCTTTGTTATCTGTTTCATGTTTGTGGGTGTGTGACTGTTGGCTAGTCGTGAGCTATCTACTTCGAGCTCAAATTACAGTTTGAAGGCTGTTATTGCTCAGTAAAGCTGCACTTTACAGTGGTCGTTAATGAATAGCAGGTTGGAGAACATCACACAGTTCATTTGTATGATGAGTGGTATGCGTTGTTGTTGGTTTTTATTATTGGTGTTAGATATCAGATATGAGTCTTTATCTTACATGTTGAAATGTGTGTGATTTAAGCATCAGTTACCTGGAAGAATGTTAATCCTGAATCAGAAGAGGCGTCTCTCCTGATTCAGAGCAGTTCAACATATGTTAGACCTGTCAGACTGATGGTTTAACGTGTGTTGAATGATTCATTTAAAAGTGTGTTCATGATGTTCACATAGTCTGTGACCCTGTGAGCAAACTTTCGACTTATTGGATTGTTTTTAGTTTTAAAATAATGCAGGATGAGATTGGACGGTAGCCATGTAAATGTACCATCTTCCCCTTCTTGCGCCATTGGTAATGATGTATAACGCTGGAATGTTTGCAGACGATATAACAATATGAAAAAGTGGAGACCACCCAACCTTAGTTGTAGCCAGATAATTTAAATTAACCTGATCAATATGGTCATTTTATACAGTGTGGTTTGATGCAATCTTGGAATGACAAGAAATGCTTTTCTTTTATATCCTGTTTATAAAGTGCACTTAAATATTTCAAGCTTATTTCAAGGACATTATTGGGTCAATCCAGTCTTGAAAATTCACTAAATAATCACGATAGTCACAAGCCATGCATAACAATGGTTAGCCATAGATATCATTGATATACTGAGATTGTTCAAAGCATTGGAAGCACTGGATATAGTGTTACTGTTCAACTGCAGTTTCTTTTATGTCATACTAGGACAAGATGAATGTGAATTGGCATGAGCTCTAAAAGACAGTTTTTTTTAAAGGATAACATATGCATAATTAACTTTAACATCTCATTAAGAAAGCTGAGCCAAACTAGGCCATTCTGCGTCCTTGCAGTTACTCCGAAACTGTGCAGATTGAGTGTGTTTCATTGCTTTTGGGGAACACACCTGATCCCTCTTCAGCAGGGCATGCATTCTGCCCTTAGAGCAGCATGCCTGGGACTAGCAGTGGGATTCTGTGTTTCTCTGTGTCCTGAGACAGATCCCAGGACTGTACACATGTTCTTTGGATGGACATTTGGACTGCCAGTCAGCCTCAATGCATTTGTGTTGGCATGGCCAAGGTAGCTTAGTAGTCAGTCTGTAAAATGGATAAACACCACGCCTGAGGTCTTAAAATCTGCATTAGTACATGTTGACTACTTGGTGTATTCAAATACGAAACACGCCGTTCCTTAGAAAGGCATATTTTCGGTCTCAGTTCATGTTTTTTTAATCTTGTAAATACAAAAGGGAAAATGATTCGCTGTGTTTATTTCTAAGGGATCTCTGCAGGGGCGATATAAAGCAGTATTCTGCACTAGAATAGCTTGGTGTCATTTCCCTACTTAAGCTGTCAGCTATGTTAACTGCTGGGACCTGATTAAGCCGGGTGCTGGCATTTAAGAATGCTCGCGACAAGCTTGGCTACTTCTTCAAATCCTTCCTCTTAAGATGCAGCAAAAAAAAAAGAAGAGAAAAAAGAAGAGAAACAGAAAAAGGCCCAGAGACGGGCTTCTCCTACTCCTGTCCATGCGTTTGAAATTTAGCAGCACTATCTCTCTGGTTGCATTCTGTGTTTTTGCAGAGCTGCCGTTTTTACTAATTGTGGCTAAGGCTCAGCCTGTGTATGGTGTCAGTACGCAGTGACTGCCCGCTTTGTACTGTCAGTTAAAATGTGTAGCTTATCTCGCAATAGCCACACAGGCACATGCTTAATTGCCTCAGACTCTCTTTGTTTAGAATCCCGGAGAAGCCGCTCCATGCTGAAAGGCAGGTTAATTGGTCTCACGCCTGATAAAGCTGACGTTCTGAAAGAGCTCAAACGAACCTGACTCTGTCCACTTAAAGAGCGGGCTTAACATTAGCTCACATGCCGGAAGAAGCTTATTAATGACAGGTCTGTCACATTAGCCCTTTGTTATTGTCCCAAGCACTGTAGTGGTATTGATTTTTGCTAAGTGGGAATTGTCAGGTATGTCAGCCACAAACCTCCTTTGTCTTTATCACAGGAGTCAGCATGGAGGTGATATGAGGAGGTGGGACTTGAGAATCAAAAGATGCGATTGTCATTGGCAGAAGCAAAAAATTAGGGTCTTAGCTTGAATCGCATTCGAAATGACATCTTCCAGGTCAGTCCTCGATGGCCGTGCTTGGAATGATCTCTGAAACATCTGATAAGTCGCCGTGAAGATATTGCACTTGTTTATTCATTTGTTTGAATGGAGTGCTGAATCTCAACATCTCATAAATAGCACGCCTTCCACATTACCAGATATCAAAGGCAATTTATCGTGGAGAGGACCTTGTGATTCATGTCAAATACAATTCCAGAGCATGCTGGGTGAATGAATAGTGTTTGAGTAAGTGGTCTGAAAATGCTTCAGTGGTGGAAAGTGCACATTTCTGCTGTACCATTGTTCTAATGTCTTCAGAAAGGCCAGTTCCGTCTAGATCTAATGCAGGTAAATGATTGGTGGGGGTATAAATCTCACAATAATTTGATTTAATCTGGACTCTAAGTTCAAAAAGGTTACATTTCTACCGCAGTGACCATACCAGAACCATATATGAACGTATGTTTTCCCACAAAAAAACAACAGTAACTTTATTTGGGCCAAAACTATTAGTGTATACTTTTACTGCAGGGTATTTCAAATTCAGCCCTGGAGAGAATCTGGTGCAGCACTGGTCGGTGATGTTCCTGCTCAAACACTAATTAACTATTTAACAGGTGTGTTTGAGCTGGAAAGGCATCAAATTGTGCTGGAAACTGTCCCTCTCTGACTATTCTTGAAAACAAAACAAAAACCTATGCTTATTAAGTAGTTTTATAAAAAAGCAATTCTCAATTTCTCAGTAAATTTTCACACCCCTGGTCATGTGTCATGACTTTTTTTTTGATAACCATCTTGGTTAGTAGGCCTCCTTCTCAGTGTATTACATGCCAGCCTTATGTTTTATGCTTTCCTCAACAGCTCCTCTGCTTGGCACAGATACGTATCGCTTTGGAACCTAATGATGTTTTGACAGACTTAATAACGGACCAGGGCTGCCCTGTGCTGTTAAGAGGAAATATGTTTTTGACATAATAAAAGATGGTCCAATCAATCTTTTGCATTTCACTAATTAAAGGGTGAGGATGAGTAATAGGCGAAGGACAAGATGCTAGGAATGAGAGATGAAAGAAGAGAAATGGGGAGGGCGAAAGTGAGTGGAAGGAGGTGTTAAGTTGCTGGAGTTTTGGGTTGTGCCAACCTGAGTGTGACAACAAATCCACTGTACACCCCCCCCCCCAAAGCTCAACAGCCCAGAAGAGCCTTGAGTGCCGCTGCATGTCTGGTGGCTACACTCTTAAAATGATTTGGCATACACACTTAGGAATAAAGGTGCTTCAGAGGGATCCAATAGAGGAACCACTTTCGGTTGCATGAGGAATCACGATTGTAATTTTTTACATGTCCAAAGAACCTTCATTTTGGGTGTTGAAGTGCAGGCAAAACCCATCTAAAGAAGCACTTAATATATAACGAGTAGGTCAGGTTTGATGGCAATCTGTGAATGAGTTCGGGTGATACATTAGTTATGGAAGTTTGGGGAAATGCTTGTTAAATAAATGAAGGATTTTATGGAACTCACTAATGTTCAGAAACAGTTGACAAAACATGAAAAAAAACATATTAGTCATTAAAACATGCAGTATTTTGCTATATATTGTAACTGCAATATGCCTATAAGTAAACCATTGATGTAGAGTGGACAAAGTACTGAAACATTTGTTTTGCAAACAGTAGAACAGTAGAATCTGATTGTGAATCATTTCTTTTTGAATAATTCAGAATTAAATAAAAAAAATATTTTTTAAAACTAGAAGAATTTATTAGGAAAACGGACATGCTAACTGTCTAAATATAAAGGTAAATGTTACAAGTTGAATACTTTTCTGCATTCCCACACTCGGATGAAGGCTAAGCCTTAGATAAAACAGGTGTTTCACCACTTAGTCCTTGAGACAATGAAGAATGTTTTTTTGCCGTAATTTGCCGAGATCTAGCATTGCGATACTACACTTGTTATCAGTATTAAAATGAAAACTGTACTTTCATACTTACACATTGACCTTTGCATATTGCAGCCAGCATTGCAGTGGGCCAATGGGCTTCATTAACTTACACTGAAGAAATCCCAAACAAGAAAACATTGGTGAGGCGTCAAAATCCTCAACTAAGAAACTAGGTAAATAGGTTGATAAATTTTTGGATAATGGTTAACAATTCATAAGTCATGTAGCTCTACATGTCAGCCAACGTCCAGCTCTTCTTACTCTAACAGTAAGCCTAACCGTAATAAGACAAGCTACGAAAGCCATCTCCGAGTGGCAGGAAAAGGGTAAACGCTCCACTGCAGCTGGCACCACCCTGACCTGCCAGAGTGAGCCTGGGGAGGGAGAGGGGAAACACAACAGCGCTTTCTGTCTGTGTCTGGTATTTAAGAGCTGAGAGGAGAATAAAGAGAGATTGATGTTTTGATGGATAGTCATTGACTTCTAACCTTTTCCCCCCACGTTCCAGTGTGGCGAGCCGTTGTCAAATGGCAGAGGAAATTTGCAAAGCTATTACCAGAGTGTCTTTCTAAATCATATGCCTCCGACTGGAGATGACTCCTATAATACCTGCCATTTACTGGCCAAATTATCTATTATATTCCAGCCTAGTGTATGGCCAGGGTCGTCCTCGCTTTTAAGGAGGGGGGGGGGGGTGGTAAGGGCAAGATGAGGGCCTGGGCAGGGAGCAGCTAGGAATAATTTCATACCATGTGCTTTCAGAGCTTTTATCTTGCATGTCTTTATCGTCCCCTGTCTTCCAGAGAACATTATTATTATTATTGGTTGTTCCGCCACGAATGTTGTCAGTAAATAATGCATGACCGATCTATTAATAGAGTGTCAGTATTATTTTTGTCGTTCTAGTTCTATTTTTGACCTCCTTCAGAGCGAAGGGAATCTGTGGCTGTTTTTGGTGTGCAATTAGAAAGGCCACGGTACTTTAACACAGCACATCTGTCTCTTGGTTCTTGTCGCTGGGCTGCGCCACTTTTAATGCCTTTTCAGCGTGCATACATTAAAAGGTAATTAGCCGATCTCCAGCGATCATCTCAGTCACGAGTTGATTAGTAAAGGGTTTTGTTAATGTGACAAAGGATTCGGAGATAGCCCAGAAGTGTTGACAGTTATTAATTAATAGCCTCTAATAGCTAAACGGCCAGGGGTAAGCAGGCTGACACGCAGGCTGTCGCCGATGCAGAAGCAGAAATGTGACGCACAACTTTCTGCCGGCCTTTTGTCCTCGGGGCTATTTTGGGGGCTTTCTTTTTTCAGAGCCGTTATCTGCTACGTGTCAGGTCTATCAGAGCTGGTTGTTCTTGCTTAGGATGAGTATAACGAGCAGCTTCAGAGCTTGTTGCGCCTTGTTAGGATAGGTCCTGTTGGGACTGTTCTACTGTCTACCGCAGCATCAACCTAGGAGTGCCACACACGGCACCCTTCGGCTGCACTATGAGGTGTTCAGATCATATGAAAAAAGACATTAAGGAGAATTTACTGAATACAAAGATGCAGGGCTATCCAAATGGATTTAACTTGATTAAAACAGCTCAATGAACTAGCAGTGATTAGCTGGAAACTTGCCTGGTGGTAATGCGTATACTTTCACTGCAGCACAGGTTTACGAACCTGCAGGAACTCCTGTCCTACACATTGTAGTGTTTTCCTGCTGTGACAGGGCCACTTTAACTTAACAAGGGTGTGTTAATTAGCTTAGTAGTAGGATCAGGTGTGTTGGGAGCACAGAACACACTAAAATGCCCTGGGCAGTGTTGCTGTCTAGAACCAGGATTGGGTGTATAGTAAGAAACATGGACAGACGTCTTCATGTTTATATTTTTATTTTCTCTTCCTATGTATATATGTACAAAAGGATTGGGATGTCTGCTTCTGAAATCAAGAATATGCAAAAAGAGTCTATCCTGATTGGGATAAACCTGGAGTGACTGTCTCTACAGTCCAGGGAAGGCTTTCTAGAGTGTGGCTCAAAAGAAACAAAAGGGTAGACGTACTCACACTAGGCCCGGTTGCCTCGTACCTTGCCTGAGCATCATTGTCCACTCTCCGCATTCCCCTGCTGGCCTGCGCTCAAATTGTGGCTCTTAGAATCAAAGAACATTTACGCCACCCAATCTGTGTAACCTGCCGAGTTTGAACTGTCATGCACATAGTTTCCATTTTATGGATATACCCTTATGCTTATTTGGAGTTGTTTTGGGTGTGATGATACACAGATGTATCAATTTTGCAGCACAGCAATGTTCTGTTATCTGTGCTGCACGTATTAGAAGATTAGAAGAAGAGGCAGCATCACTGATGCCATATTTGAGGGCGGGTTCGCAATCACACTAGATGCGAACCGTGCCTGAGTCCCATTGAACTGTGCCCAAGTCCACCTCTTCCAGCGGGCCAGGACACAGTTCACTGTACTGTGTTAGGGCATGATACGGAGCAGTCACACTATGATCCAGGCTTTGGTGGAAACGTGCTCGGGCACAGTGAGTAAGGTTTTGGAGAAGTCAAGTCAAAGTCCAAACGGTCCAATATAGCCGAAGTAAAACAGTTCTGCAAAGAGCAGTGTTCCTAAATTCCTCCATAACAATGTAAAAGACTTATTGCAGGTTATTGGGGTGGCACAAGGTTTTAGATTTATAAGTGCAAGTACTTAATGGCAAATAAAATCTTTATTCTATTAGTGGTCTATATCTTATATTCAAATTAGTTGGATGAGCTGAACATGTACACTACATTGCCATATGTATTCACTCACCTATGAGTGTTCCAATCATTTCCATGGCCACAGGTGTATAAAACCAAGCACCTAGGCATTAGGACTGCTTCTATAAACATTTAAACGAATGGGATGCTCTCAGGAGCTTAGTGTATTCGTGGTACTGTGATAGCACAGTCAACTGTCAGTGGTATTATAACAAAGTGGAAGCGATTGGAAAACACAGGAACTCAGAGAGTCAGTCGCTATAGCCTTCCAAACGTCATGTGGTCTTCAGTTTAGCTCATGAACAGTGTTTAGAGAGCTTCATGGAATGGGTTTCCTTGGGCATCCAAAGCGTTGGATGCAGTGATGTAAAGCACACCGCCACTGGATTCTCGAGCAGTGGGAAGGTGTTCTTTGGAGTGACGAATCTGGGTTTGTCGGTTGCCAGGAGAAAAGTACTTGTCTGACTGCATTGTTCCAAGTATACAGTTTGGTGGAGGGGGGATTATGGTGTGGGGTTGTTTTCAGGAGTTGGGTTCGGCCCTTTAGTTCCAGTGAACAGAATTCTTAATGCTTCAGCACACCAAGACAGTTTGGGGTTGGCACCAGTGCACAAAGCAAAGTCCATAAAGACAAGGATGAGCGAGTTCGGTAAAGAAGAGCTTGACTGCTCCAGCTTCTGTCTAGAATTCCCATGAACACACACCTTAACCTTGTGGAAAGCCTCCCCAGAAGAGTTGAAGCTGTTAAAGCAGCCTGACATCATGTTAAACCCTATGGATTAAGAATGGGATGTCACTCAAGTTCATATGCTTTTGACAATATAGTGTACATGTACATATAATATGCCAGTTACACTTAAAATACCAATAACTATTGGCACCTGATCAATAATTGAACCCAAGCAAGCATGTCTTAAAACAGTAAAAGTGCTTTCAAACTTGCATTTTCATCTTGGCAAAAAAATACAAGCTAATACAAATAAGGCCTCTAGGCCTGGACTGAGTGGTTTTTACAAAGGGAATCTTATTATGACGGACAGAGTGACAAAGAAGAGCACTGTAGAATAGGTGGCATGCGCGACACATGGCTAAAGTGGCACATAAGGAACGGCTAAGGCTAGAGAGACCGTTCTCCATTCGCACCTTCTCCGCCTGCTCGGACTCACTTATTCCCCTGAAACGCACCCACAGAAGAGCACATGGATCATCTCCTTGCACCTAGCCGTGCTCGGGGAGGGGGAAATGGGAGCAAATGGGAGAGGGAGGTGTTGGCCACGGCGGGCCGCATTCAGAAGCCTGTCCAAATATTCCATATGGACACCCGCATCTGACGAGGAGGGTTGGCGCGGGTCTCTCTGCCAGACACTAATGCAACATCTACGGCCCCCGTGCAATAAATTGAGTGAAAACAACCTGAAGGGACTGGCTGCTAAATAGAAGTTGAGGAGACAATCTGGTCATGTCCCTGGCTGCCAAATGAGAATGGCCACTCAGGGTGTTAAGGGATGCTTGCGTGCAGAAGAGGAGGGGATGCTGGGGGGCGGTGCGAATACATCCTTTATTCTTTACAGCCTCTGTACATCCTCTGGTGCCATGACCAATCAAGGCTTTAATGAGCATGTGTGCTCTAAACCTTCCAACACCCTGTATATAACATTTAGAGGGTTTTATACTTTGATTAGGGAAGGGTGTGGAAGCTCTTTGCTTAATTCGCTGGCCTTTAAAAGGACCGCAGGCATGTCTTTTGACTATTTGCTCAGCGGGGCTCAGTGCCGGTGCGAGGCTTTATTGGTATCTGTGCTGTATTGATTAAGCGACGGCAGAGTGCTCTCCCTGGCCAGTCAGCATGCCTTCTCGTGATTGTTTTGATTGTGGTAATACTTGAGTGACCGATGTACTTTCCATTTACTTGCAGTCAAGAAAAAAAGAGAGAGCTAATTTTCCTTAGCTTCCGCTTCCACACACCGACGCTTCACTTCAAATATGTAAAGTACTAGAAGTACTGGAGTTCTGTTGACGTGGTTGAAACATCTGCTGCATTTGTATTTTACTTTCTGCAGCTCCCACTTGAGCCCTATATTTAGCTAATACAAGTTGACATGTCTGTGCCTGGATTGATTTGTTTTGTTGTATTCTTTTTGACCCACATGCTCAGGTTTAAAATACAGTGTTGCTTACAGTAAATTCCTATGTGTTTTGTATTTAGTCTTGTATAGTCTGGAACTGAGGAGAAGGAACAAGACACTTATTAATACTTACTTGTACAAAAAACCCAGCCAGGTGGCTCCTGAAGAGCAGCCCCTTTTCATGATTTATAACATGGATCTTGTTAATTACATCAACAGAATGCTCACCTTTAAGTCGCAAGCCATAGATAAGCTGAGACAATTCTCAGAACTTAGGCTGGGGCTTAATTTAGTAAACAGCACGCGGGCATTAGCCAAAGTTTAATTGGAGATGCATTTCCCAATTTACCCTCAATGCATTCGCTCTAGAACGGAATGAATAACCATTTAGGGCCGCTTACCCTCAGGGGGACCGGCCATTTATAACCTCTCGCCAGTTCAAGCTAAGGGAGTTTATTACCATTAAGCTGGCAACCAAATTTAGCCCCCGTGCACCCATTCAGCGACCGATCTCCAGCAATCTCTGGGTGCTGGGGGTCTTTAGATGTCATTAGCAGAGAGTATCGAGCGCCACAGAATATATGAAGCCCACTGTTTAAATTTAGAACCTGTTTTTTTTTTTATCTCCTCTGTCTAATTAGGTGCAGTGGAGACTAATTGTTAATGGCATAGCCGTTATTGCTCTGGGTTTCTTTATTCTAAATGGAACAGGCTGCTTTTGTGAGGTATAATTAGGTTTTATAGCTGGAACTCCAGTCTGGCCCCCCCTCTTTTTTTTTTTTTTTTTGTGGCGCTGCTCACAGATTTTACCACAGTGACTCCGAAAAGCAATTAGCACAGGTCCGGCATTGGCTTCTCAAAGCGCTAGTAACTTTCTCTTTTTTATTAGTTGCAAACATAATCCGTTTGTAGTCCTCTACTTAATGCAGTTCAGTGGATTAATATCAGAGGCAAGGCTCTGGAATCAATTTTTTTTTTCATTCCCCGACATCAGCAAGCAAGCAAGCACTGGTAGTCCATAGCTCTAAAGAGCAATGGAGCAACTGGATCGCTCTAGCATCATTCACACACCTCGTTCATTTTCGATAGTGAATGATGATACATTTTCTTTGAAATGATGAATTATTTAAAAACAGCCCCGTTCCTTTCTTTAGCTGCTCAGCTCTTCTGCATTATTCATTTGCCACCGGCTCTGTTTTCTCTGTTTATTTCACTCTTTCCTCTCTCGCAAGTCTCCATCATATTACGACTCCAGCGCATCCGCTCGGTGTTTTCACATTTGGGCTCTGGCCAAGACATTGTGTTTTTGGGTTTAGTGAGAAAAATCTCACCACTGAACCAGAAACATGTCTCGCGCACTGTGTCAGTAGAATAGTTTATCAGTGCATGCGAATGTGTCAGTCATTAGGTTTGCTAGGCTGCTTATCACTGCGACCATTTGTTCTTCCAGGGCATCCGTTAAGCACATAAACAGTTCCGTATCGGAATAATCAGTGTCGGAAAAAGGACATTGCACAGTAACTTGGGCTTGTTTTCTCTGGAGATTTCCAAAATTTGCCCTTGCCAAAGGCAGCTTTATTTCGTTTTTTAGTTTTTTATGAATATATGCTACTCCATTACTAGCTTGCACTATCACTTAGTAAATCCGTCGGCGGCCTGGGTTCGATTCCCGGGTGACATTTTCTGCTTTACACCAGTGCAATATTGTAAATAGAGAGTATATATAATGTGTGTATAGGTATAGTATATATTAATGTATGAATATTCAGTATTTCTTTTTTGTACTATGGAGTTTTTCACTCACTTTTACACCTGTGTGATGTGACGTGACAATAAAAGTGATTTGATTTGATTTGATTTGATTTGAATCTACTGAGACTGAATTACCTACTCTGTGCAAAAATGGTTGAGTCATATCCATTGTAATGAGTAATTGCAACAATAATTCATTAAAATCAATCAAAATAGCCTTGATAAAAAAAAATGAATAGAAATAGGTGGTAAAAGAAACATATTCTTACAGAGTGATGTGCCAAGTAGGTAATATAGCTTTATATATAACCTCCTTTGGACATCACTATTGAAGAATCTAGTAATCTAGGGATTATTGTAATGAGTAATCGCAACAATAATTTATAAAAAAAATCTATAAAAATAGCCCTGATTAATAGGAATAGGTGGTAAAAACATATTCTTACAGAAAGACCATGTGTAGGAGTATTTCGAATATTCTTTACTGTCATTTAAACTGTCACTGTAGTCTTTGTTCATAGGAAAGGCGCTCAGTTAACTTTTTTTAGTTGAGTAGACGTCTTGTTTAGACATCCCATTACCTAAACTGCACTGGGCATAGGGTATAGTCAGACATCTAGCAATGTAATAGCTTTGTCTTCAATCCACAGGCAGAGGAGTAATGCCAGTCCCTCAGGCTTCTACCCTACGGCTTTCTTCCAATTACCGAGGCCACCCAACCTGGGTGACAAGCAAGCCCACCGTCTATGAGCCCTTTGCAGTGCTTAACTGGCTGGCTCAGTGTGAAGCGTTTTCATCTCCTCTCTCGCCCATTTCCCGCCACTCTGAAGGACTTATCTGGTGCACATCAGAACAGGCTTTGATGTCCTGTTAGTGAACCCCCTACATAGCTCCAACTGATTAATTTCTTTTTGGTTCTGTTCTGTTCTGTTCTGTTCTATTCTTTTTCTTTTTTTATCTCCCTTTAAAGGGAAGCTACGTTGTTCTTTTACATTCTTTTGCTCATGCTTTGTTTTGAAGTGTTGTGTGTGTAATAGCCTGAAGAATTAAATTATAACTGTTCGATTTGGCAGACAAAATGTTCAAGCCTTTAACTAATGGGAAGCCGGTTTTCTTCTCATTCTGAAGTCGGACTTTATCTGTTCGTCTGTTCCGCGGGTTAAGTTCGTACACAGAACAGTTAGCTTCGGTTCATCCACAGCAATTACACAATAACGGGTCGTTAATCTGTTACAGATTAATGCGGGGAAAAAACATGCGACATCTGTATGGCCCTCTTTATTGCTCTCATCACTTCCAGCATCAGGTAACAAGGACTCTTTGGCCTTGTAGGTCTCTGAACATGTGCGTATTGCTTGCGTCAGCACGTTCATGCTATGCGTAACCGAAATTGATCACATCGCTTGAAATGTCCCCCTAAGATCATCTTCCTTTGTCATCGTTTTTCACTTGTCGGCCCTTTTAATTGACGTCATTAAATTGCTTATTGATGGACTTCCTTGCCTGGAGGTTTTTAACTTAAAAAAGCAAACATTTCATTCGGTGTAATGAAGCAATTGTGGAGAATGATTGTTTATACTCGGCGAGTAGTTTGTGTGAAACTAATTGCTTTTTGCGCTAATTAATTGATCCTAACCTACTTGAATAAGCATGCTTTTAATTGAATGTGACAGGGGAAACAGGTTCCTCTCAGGGGCAGTTTACAGTAGAAGCAAATCACTTGATAGATGATAGACTTTGTCAGATGGAAGAAAAATGGTGTTTTCAAGCCGTATCCGGGTGCAGGTACTTGTAAATATTCATCAGCTTGTTAGTGTTGAGTGTTGATTTGTGCTGGAAGAGGGGGTTGTTAACATGACCCAAGCACTTAGGAATAGAGCCTATCTCTAGCTGATTACTCTGCAGTTGTTAATGGTGTGATCTCTTAACAGATTGCATAGCAAAGACCAGTGTAGTTGAAGTAGTTGAAGAAGGCAGGGGTATCAAAAAATGCCGCCTGGTAAGTTTCTTATCCAATCCACCTATATTTTCATAGCTGTGCGGGTAAGTGGACATTTTACTCACCACTTTTATTAATGTAATTAGATGACCTTTTGCCTGAATGCAGACTGCTTATTAAAAAAAAAATCAGATTTGCCTATAGGTTGGACCACTGACCTACAGGCAGCCGCTGGGGTCGGGAGATTTCCTGAACAGTGAAATCTGTGTGATATTACTGGGAGAGCTGCTGCAGCTCACTAATATATGTTTTTTTACTGAGATGCACAAACTGATATTTCTGTGAAATTCAATAATTTTATTAAAAAGAAAAGTAGTATGTTAGCTATGTGATTGGAAAATATTTGAACTATATGCTAGGCCTGCATGGCACAATATCGCAAAAACAGACATTGCGATATTTTGTTGTTCTGCGATATATACTGCGATTTCAAAAATACAGGAATGTTCACCAGATTTCTTCAAAAGTCAATGATCCAACATTTCATGACATTAATGATGCCTTCTGTGTATCCAAGACTGGAGTAAAATAAATTGTATTTGGCAGATATAGATAAATCATGGAAAATGAGAACAGTGGCATTTTCCTTTTGCATCAAGGAAGTTGTAGCATGACTTGTATGGTTTAATTTGCCTTACTTGACACTGCATGCACACATTGCGATGATGATGCTTGAAGGATAGATAGATAGCAGCTCTACTCAACTATATGCAGTGCTCAGAGTCTGTCAGTTGTCTGAATTTGTCGGTGGCAGGTCTGCTTGCACACTTTCGCTAAAATTGACTAATGGCATTAAATTCTACAAACATTCTACTTCTACAAACATATAAAAAGTAACACTTTGTTTCTAATATAATAACTTCTGTAAGCATCAAATTTAAGAGAGGGTTAGAAGGGGGAAAAAAAAAAAAAACATGAATGGAAGCCATAGCTGCCCGCAGGCGTTGCTTGCGTCAGTCTGTATGCATATAGTAAACCAAAGAGACCGAAGCTGTCTTAGCATGTTAGCATCCCTTGGATTCAACTGAAAATCATGTTGGATTTCTCAGTTTTAGAGAGCTGTAGAACTAAATCATGGTCTGTGTTTACTAAACAAACCTACTACACCGAAGACCCCTGGCTATAGCAGTTGGCCTCCATTTGCTAGCCATACTGGTAGTTGACAAGTGAAGATGCAGCTCATTATGGCAAAGCTTAGGCAAATGATGCCCAAGTGCAATGCAGAAGGGGATCAACGCGTTAAAGCTCAGCTGAATCATTATGACGGTTCTCTAATGCTTGGGTAATTCATAACATTAGTGCGGAATTCATGCACAGCCATGACATCTGATTGATTTTGATGAAGTAGAGTAATTTCCCAGCTGAATGTCAGCTATACAGAGAAATAATGAGTGATGAGTAGGCAATATTCTCCTGGCGCCAACCAGAACTTCTGTAGCATTTACTGGGACCAAAGATTTCGGAAAGAGTTTGCTTTGGATTAGAGTGGACTGTGCGCTGATTGGCTCTGGCTCCTAAACGCATCTTGAAGGATTCATTTGTCTGCTCATGCGATCCGCCATACCACTCACATAAATCCATGCTTCCGATCGCAGGCGGGAAATGTGCAGTGATTGCATTGCCGCACTGTTGATTAACATAACTGACCTTGATAAATATGCCATGAGGCCAGAACAATATGGAGATGGCATATTTTATTTCCTGCCTGTTCTCGTGCTCTCTTCCTGATAAATTTGCTCTCAAGTCAGCAGAAAGCACTCCAAAGACAGCTTTGTGCCAGTGCACAAGGTATAACACCCCTGCATATTCTCTTTAAATCAGGCCCTGTGAGTGTTTACATTATTAATTTTGAAAAATTAACATAGCATCGACTATGTAGCATTTCACCATTTCTGGGACTGCGCTGCTGACTGTATGCATTGTCCTCTGCGATGGTTAGAAGCAAATTTATTATTTAGTCATGCATCATATGTTTCATCATAGACGAGGCATGTCATAAAAATTCAGAGGGGTACAATTATGAAAGCAAGGTCACTGATTTTTAACAGAAGAGAATTTATGTATGCAGTAATTTCCTTTGCTGGGCTTAGCTCATTGGTACCCATACCGAAGCTGCTAGAGTAGTCATACTGCATATGATATATAACATGGCACCGCAGTATATGTTTTACTTTCTGTTTTTTCAAAATTGGATACATATTTAGAAACTGTGACCCTTGTGGAAATGTCTTGCCATTCATAAAACAGGATTGTCTATAGTGTTAGTTGTTCTAACTATGAATTGTATATTTTTTTGTCTTTCTTCTTCTTGCTTTCTATTTTTTTTGTGATTCAGTGATCTGAATATGTCATATGTTATTAACTCACATATACTCAACCTGCCTCTCAGCTGTTTGCCCTGAAATCGTGGTTCACTTTCCCTTCCTTTTTATTCTTCGGCAGTTTGTTACAGCAGTATGTCCTGTTTGATACATTGCAGGTCCTGTTTTATTAAGCCGGCCATGCTGGCTGCTCTGGAGCTTTTGCTTCAGCATAAAAACCATCTCTAACTGCATGTAGGAATATGCTCTTTTTAACACTAGGCCGTTTCCCCCTAGCGCACATGTGCTGGTGTCTGGTTAAAATCAAAGCACAGCTCTGCTGTCTAGTCTTCAGTCTGGTGGCCAAAGCGAAGGGCAGTGCAGCGGTCACCCTTCCCTCGCGTTCTCTCGCCTTTGCTCTAGAAGATTTAAGGTTTAATAAGGATGCCGTAAATGGCTTCACCAGTTCCGGACAGACCTTGGTGTTGATGGGGCTGGACGGTGGAAAGTGACTCTTTAGTCTCTTTAGTGCAGGGGGCAAGTCCAAGGCTGCAGCTTTCCTCTCTCCATGTGGGCTCCAGTCCAGTCCCTCGGACAGCGGATGTAGGGTTTGTGCACGCGGAACCCCCCATTCCCATGCACCGCACGTCCAGCTCCAGTGCCGCAGCGGTTTAGCCGGCACTCTGTTGCCATGGCGACAGTGTAAGGGTCAGACTCGGGGCCCTCATTACGAAGTTTTAAGCATATGCACGGCTCCCCAGAGCGACAATGGAACACCTAATAGTGGCGAGTGCAGGGGCCCTCGTGGACAAATCTCTCCGTACTCCCCTTTTATCACTTCATCACTCGCTTCGAGAATGCAGAGCACCGCCCGGCCTCCTGACCGCTCGCCCTGTCTCCTTCTGATCCGCACTCAGCCAGCATGGCCAGGGCAAGAAAACATGCCTCCGGGTCTCTTGGGGAAAAAAAAAAATAAAAAAAAATCATCAAAGCACTTCCACAGTGACAAGCAGGGAGGAATGTCCAGTGACTTTTTTTTTTTAAACTCATCACTTCAGATTTAGTTTCTCTTCGATTTTAAACACATGGTTTTTTACAGGCGCCATTAAGGTAGGCCTAGTCCCTTTGACAGGCTGATTAATGTCACCTCTTCGGCACCCGGACCACTCCGTTCCTTCATTCTGCTCTTTCTCCGAGACTGCTGGAACAACTGCTGCACATGCGGATTGTTTTGGAATTACATTAACTGAATTACAATTTTCATAATTTGCTTTATCAGACACTTCCAATTCGGGTGGCCGAGGCGCAATTTGCAAGGCGAACAGCATTAGGCGCTCACTTATAATGTTTAATAGTGTAGATGAGGCCTTAATATACTTCTTATTAAACTTTGAATTGCTCTCGGTGTGTGCTGCAATTTATTCTGGGTGTGAGGCTTCTCTTCCTCAGAGTGGCTAAGAGCGGAGCTGTGAGGGGCGAAGGCTGAAAGAGATTAGCATTTAATAGGAGTTTCAGGCTCATTTTGAGCTGATATCTCTTGTCTTTCCGTCCTGCTCGTGAGGGGATTGCATTAATCAGGAGCCAATGCAAGGCGTGATGGAAATCTGCAGATTTGGATGCAGAAATGGGTGCTTCGTCCCTCATTCGTTCTCTCCCTTTCTTTCTTTTCTCACACAGAGCTTAATTAAGAGCCATTTTATAGCTGTTTCTGGAGTTCTGCTGGTACGTGCCATATTTCCTGGACCTCCTCCTTTTCAGGATGACTTCACATACCAGGCAACATTCAGACAAACGTCAAATGGACCACGTTCCTTGACTTTGACCCCTTTGTGTGTGGATTTGGCAGTGTCTAGCAACCCGTTGTTTCTGTAGCAGTAAAAGGTGCAGAAGGGGGGGAAAACTGCTCTTTAGTTCTGATTGAGCATGCAGTAACCGGCCTTGACTCAGCACTCGGAAACAGAGGGGGCTGCTCATAAGAGGCCCGTGCAAATGCAGACGGTGAATACGTTTGACATCGCCCTTCAGGTCCGACGGGATGCCGCCTAAATTAAGCCGCTTAAATCTCCAGGCAGTTCAACTTGAAGCGAGGTCACAGTGCAGGAGCAAGCCTCCAGTGAAAACTCCCCCTCCTACTTAATTGGAAATTTCAGTGGAAATAAACCTGCTGCCTGTATGGAGAGCAAAAAAAGAGCTTAGCCTGTGGTACAGGAGCCCTTTGGTGACGTGCTGTTCAAACCACTCGAGGTAAAACAAAGAAGATGCTTCTGCGAATGCAGATCATTCTTTGCTCTGCTAAATTGAAATGATATTGAAATGATATATCTTTACAACACAATTCTACAACTTCACAACTACACAATTGTACAATTACAATTATCGTAAATCAGATAACAGATGTTAGCACTTTCAGATTACTGTGTAAATCATTGCCTTGCCATGGCACATGAATTGCAGGATTACTGTAGAAATATTTACTTCGATTACTCACAGTAAATATAATAATTACATAGGGTAAGTTATCAGAATTGTTCTAACTGTAATTCAGGATCTGATTTCTGGGAGAGAAATAAAAATGGGCCGATATTAGCCCAGGGAAAACTAACTGTCGGAATTAGACACTGGTGATGGAAAGACAGCTTAGAGGAGAGAAAGGAACTGGAAAGTGGGCTGTCTTGTCATTGCAACAAATGGGGATGAGCGGAGCTATACATCATACTGCAACCAGCCAGCAGAGGCACTAGACCTGCGGTAGCATGTTTGTCCATGTTAGAAACAACTGTTGCATTTAAACACTGAGGGTCAAACATCCAAACCGGAGACAGAAAGATGTTGTTTGTAATGGGAGTATTTGGATTTGTTGTATCTGCTCGCTTGGTTTTAGTTCATTGTAAGTTTATTCTTTTAGACCTCTGACTTGTCCTGCCACGGCTGGGACAAGCCACCAGTACTAGCCTAGAGTACTGTACGACCAGGACAAGCCACCGGTACTAGCCTAGAGTACTGTACGGCCAGGAAAAGCCACCGGTACTAGCCTAGAGTACTGTACAGCAAGGACAAGCCACCGGTACTAGCATAGAGTACTGTACGACCAGGACAAGCCACCGGTACTAGCCTAGAGTACTGTACGGCCAGGACAAGCCACCGGTACTAGCCTAGAGTACTATACAGCAAGGACAAGCCACCAGTACTAGCCTAGGGTACTGTACTCTAGGCTAGTACTGGTGTCTTGCCCTGGCCGAGACTAGGTTACAAGCAAATATTTACGGGCTGATATTTATTATACAAAACATAACTGGACCCACACATTACTGTAATCATACCCTAGATTTAGTCCTGACCCTGGGTGTTAGCATTGATCAGCTAAATATTCTACCTCAAAGCTCAGTGATATCAGATCATTATCTAATCTCCTTTGAGCTACATCTAAGGCAAAATGTAAATTCTTCTCCCCAACACTGCCTAAAACGCACAATAACACCAATGACAACTGTACAGTTTACTAAAAATCTCCCACCCCTATCGACCTTAGCTTACACTCCGTCAGACCAAACGGAGCTCGTCAAATTAACAAACGATCTAGAGAATACCCTCCGATCAACCTTAGACAAAGTAGCACCGTTCAAAAATAAAATGATGAGGCAAAAAAGGCTTGCACCGTGGTACAGTGATCAAACTCGTACCTTAAAACAAACAGTGCGGAAACTAGAGCGTAAATGGCGGACGACCAAACTAGAGGTGTTCCACTCTGCGTGGAAGGACAGCCTTAGTCAGTATAGAAAGGCACTCATTAAAGCTCGCTCAGCGTATCTGGCCTCGCTGATCGAGAAAAACAAAAACAATCCCAGAGTTCTTTTTAATGAGATCTCTAAACTTACTAAAAGCCAGGCAGATACTCAACCCCAGATCCCAACATCTTTAACTAGTCATGTTTTTATGGACTATTTTAATAATAAAATAGAAAATATTAGACAACAAATCCAACCCTGCTTATTAAATCAAACATGGCCGTCACCCGATGTAGTTGCTTTAGAACAAAACTTAGTTGTAGAACAAAGGCTGGAAGCCTTCTACCCACTTCCACAGCCAGAACTAGAAAAAATTATATCCTCAGCTAATTGTACAACATGTACACTCGACCCGATTCCCTCTAAATTGCTAAAAGAAATTCTCCCAATTATAATCGGACCTCTTTTAACAATTGTAAATTCATCCCTTAGCCTTGGGCATGTACCCCAAACCCTTAAAATAGCAGTTATAAAACCTTTAATCAAAAAACCAAATCTTGATCCTAGCGTATTATCTAATTATAGACCCATCTCAAACTTAACATTCGTATCTAAGATATTAGAAAAAGCTGTGGCCCAACAACTCTGCTTATACCTGAGTAAAAATGACATGTATGAGAAATTCCAGTCTGGATTTAGACTCAATCACAGCACAGAGACAGCCCTAGTGAAGATTACGAATGATCTCCTTCTTGCCTCTGATCAAGGCTACGTATCTTTATTAGTCCTACTAGACCTTAGTGCAGCCTTTGATACAATAGATCATTCTATATTACTAGAAAGATTAGAGAAAATGGTTGGAATCACAGGGACAGCCCTATCATGGTTCCAGTCATATCTAACGGGACGCTTCCAATTTGTAAAGATAAATGATTTATCTTCAAACTACACAGAAGTAAGATATGGAGTTCCGCAAGGCTCAATTTTAGGACCACTATTATTTACATTATACATGTTACCACTGGGCTCAGTTATAAGCAGACATGGCGTTAATTTCCACTTCTATGCAGATGACACACAGCTCTATATATCAGCCAAACCTGACGATAAATTTAGACTACAGAAAATGGAGGACTGTGTAAAGGATATAAAACTCTGGATGTCACATAACTTCCTTCTCCTTAACAGTGACAAAACCGAAGTTCTCCTTTTAGGTCCAAAAGACTCTAGAAATAAACTATCAGACTTAATGTTAGACTTGGCAGATTCTCCCATCATTCCTGGTTTAGCAGCTAAAAATCTTGGCGTCACATTCGACTCAGATTTATCATTTGAGCAACATATAGCTAATATTAGTAGAACAGCCTTTATGCAGCTTAGGAACATCTCCAAACTAAGAAACTCCTTATCACTACAAGACGCAGAAAAGCTAGTACATGCTTTTATTACCTCAAGGCTAGATTACTGTAATGCGTTACTGTCAGGTTGTTCCAGCAGGAACCTCAATAAACTTCAGCTGGTGCAAAATGCTGCAGCCAGGGTCCTTACTAAAACTAGAAAATTTGACCATATCAGTCCAGTTCTATCAGCACTTCATTGGCTCCCAGTTAAATTCCGTATTGAATACAAAATTCTTTTATTAACATATAAAGCCCTACATGGCCTCGCTCCTGAGTACCTGCAGGATCTTATAGTATATTACGAACCATCAAGACTACTTAGATCTCAGGGTGCTGGCCTCTTACGCGTTCCCAAAATTCTGAAAACCTCAGCAGGGGGAAGAGCCTTTTCCTATAAAGCCCCCCAGCTCTGGAATAACCTTCCAGATAATGTTCGGGACTCAGACACAGTCTCAATCTTTAAATCTAAACTGAAAACTTATATGTTTAGTTTAGCTTTTGGTAATTAATGTTTCTTAGATAAGGGCTGCAGGTCCAGGGGTTCGCGGACCCAGGGAATTGTAGTACTCTGAGATGCTGGAGCTGTCGTCTCGCTGCTTACACGCGATCACTCAGGTTTGTTGACGGTGGAGCAGATAGATGCTGGTGTTCTCAGGGTACGCCCGTGTCCGTGTTACCTTCTGGCTCTCTCCTTTTAATTATGCTGTGATAATCAGACCTGCCGGAGTCATCAGACATACCCAGATGCTGATGATCAACATTCTCTGCACTCCATAAAATTCCTCTTAGAACTAACTTCTCTCTCTTTACCTTCCCCGAGTAAATGGCCACCCAGCCCGATCTGCAGGAAGATTGCCCGCTGAGGTCCCCTCTACCTGCATCTAACCAGCTGCCACCTACCAGTCCAGCCAGCGGGTCCCCCCCAACCCGCCACCACCCATGGCTCACCCGCCAGCCGCTGCTGCCTGTTTGGTGGCCGTGCTGAAACCTAGATGGACTCGTGCCTGTCTGACACTATTAATATCACAACTATTAACTTTCTGTTGTACCTGGTTTGGTAATTTTTATCATTAATGTTTAAAACAGTCTGGCCAGAGGAGGATGGGTCCCCCTTGTGAGTCTTGGTTCCTCCCAAGGTTTCTTCCTCCAGCTCTGAGGGAGTTTTTCCTTGCCACTGTCGCCGTTGGCTTGCTCACGGGGGTCTTTGACGCTTCATGTTATTTCTTCTTTCTTCTCTGTCTCTGTTCTTTATTAAGTAATAATTATGTAAAGCTGCTTTGTGACGACAACAGTTGTAAAAAGCGCTATACAAATAAATTTGACTTGACTTGACTTGACTTGATTTACAGACATGCGTTCGGAGTGCCATTATCGCGCAAAATTGTTACCAAAGAGGCAAGATGTAGATCGGCCGATCAGTCTCAAATGTCCGATTCTGTGTCGGTCAGGCGCCACTTCGCTTCATGCGACAGCGCCACACACCGTGTCGTGAGCCTGGAAGTGAGAAAAGACGCCAGCAAAGAGGCTAATGCTAGCGAGAGTGCAGAGCCAGACACAAGCCAGCAGCTTTTGCTATCTTACTTCAACGAGGAAAAGACCAAAGCCATTACAAAGAAAATAATGGAATTCATGGCGCTGGATGAGCAGCCAGTTTCTGTAGTCGAGGGTAGAGGTTTTAGAAACTTGATACATTACCTGAGCCCAACCCGAGATACACAGTGAAAAAAAAGGGAATACTTCTCGAACGTCGTGTCATCAGAATTGTTTAATCTTATGTCACGGCACACATGCAGCCTACTACAAGCCGGTCCGGAGCCGATACCAATACTGCTCTTTGTTTTTTTTGTTAGTTTGTGAACATCCTTGTTTACATTAAAGAAAAGTTATTGATATTTTATGGGAGACTTATAATACTTATAACTTATAATAATATCTGCCAAAGAAATTACATTCGTTGCATTTGTTACTCATAGATACTGTGGTATATATAAAAATAACATACAGAGCAAGGATAGCCACGATGGTATTCTTTGTTTTTTTTATTGGTGTGTTTGAGTGCAGTGCAGAGGGACACTGCAGCTGTGTGTTCTAGCTGCAGCTGTGTCGTAAGCAGGCGTAATAAACTGTAGGACAGCAGCATGCCTTTGGACTGTCAGTGTCTGTATATCTCTGTAAGAATGTAGAGCAGTATATTTGAGCGAGGACACTGCAACCGAGTATTTTTTACTCTGCATGTATTAGGAGCTGGCTCGTGGTCATGCTGACCAGCTTGCTCTCCTGTCCTGTCATGGCCGAGAGAGATTCGTGCTTTGGCACGGAGAGAGAGAGAGAGACTGACAGCCACGGCCCCTGCAGCCGTAGCCCTCTCCCTCTCAGCCATCGCTGAGCCATCTCTGTGGCCTTCTGTTCGTCCCTCTCTCTCTCTCTCTCTCCCTCATCTCTATCTCTCCTCTTATCCTGCCTCTGACTGTTCTCTGCTCCCTCTCAGTCTCTCATTCTTTCATTCAGTTTTCACTGCTCTCACCATCACCATCTCTCCTCCTGCCTTTCCCGGAGTTCATTGCAGTCCACTTTTCTGCTCTAATACCTTTTTTCTGTTTTGCTTCCACTCATTTAATCACTGTTTTGAGATAATTGCATTTTCAAGATACCTAGATTTCATGTAATGACATTTATTGCACTATGGACCTACTTTAGACACACTTTAGTGGTTATAAAGCTGCAGGTTGCTGCAGCTGCGAGTATAGCTGCAGTATGTTACAGCTACATTGGTGAACCATTAGCATGGCGTGACTGGAAATTGGTCTACAGTATTATTTTCCCCATTTTCTTCACAGTTTAGTCATTCTCTAAGACTCTCACTACGACATGATGCTACAGGCACTGGGAGTGGTGAAGTCTAGCATGTGCTTCCTCCGAGTCACACAAAGCCAGCCAGCTGCTTCAAACTGCTACTAATGCGACACAATTGGTCAGCTGAAAGCGCTTAAAGGTGAACGCTAACTGTTATGTCGGTTAACAGACTATGTCAGAATGGGCGTCTGTTAGATCGGGAGAGAGGGAAGGCCATTCTGCCCAACCAGAGAAAACAATCTCATCTCCAAACCATGGGGCCAACACAATGAACGCAGATGGCTGAACCACGGCAGAAACCCCCCTTTTTATGGACTATGTTGACTTTTATTGACTTTTATTGATTATATGAATACACTGATTGAATTAAACACACTCAGAAATACTCATCTAGGAGTATGATTGATTGTTGGGGGTGATTGATGTTTAGGGTAAAATAAAAATACCACGGTTTCATGTTGTCACAGTAGTAAACCATTGTGCCCGATGGACCACTTATCAGCCCTAGAGGAATAAAACAAGACTTAAATTTGCTTAAATTTGTCACAAGATGACACAAAACACACACACACACACACACACACACACACACACACACACACACATAAGAGGTTAATCTCTGGATTCTAAGCAGTTCTGTTTTCAGTTACTGTGTAACAGTTCTCAATGCTCAGTTTATAAGAGGGGACATTTTTGAGGTTGATCATTAGTATTATTAAATTATTATAAAACTTAATTGTTTTCGCTTATTTGTAATATTTGTGCAGTATATATATATATATATATATATATATATATATATATATATATATATATTAAGCCAGTGGTTCTCATGGGCTCCACATCAAGGAATCATGAACAGTTGCTGTAGTAATGATAATAATAATTATTATAATGGTAATACTTATTATTATTACTATTATTATGTAACAGTAACATAACATAAATCAAAGAGGGAAAAAGGCAAAACGTCTCTAATTTGTGGATGTTTTCACACCTGTGTGTAATATTACTAACTAACAACATGTGTATTTACATGCCTTTACATGAGATGTGGAACGCTTCACTGGTGTATGCTGAAATGTGGAGAATGCTGTTGTAGTGTGTTTCAGGGTGACTTGACAGCTGAGACAGCTGAGAGTTGTAGACAGGAAAAGAAAGAAATGCATTTTAATTGGTGCATTGGAAAAGTCGCCGGTAAAGTAACCATGCAGCATGTGATTACAGGACACCACAACGACCCTACGCATAGTAAGAGAAGCGCTCTAATTGCATTGCACCTTGCAGTCTATACAATGTGATGGCAGTTTGTGTCTCTCTACCTACCTACTTTTTAACTGATATCAAAAATTGGCTCTGCCTAACCCTAGCCTTAGTAACCAGAATGAAGTATTTGCTAGGCAATTTGGGAATGATACGGTATGGCTCCTGGGATGTTTTGTCCTTGTAAAGAGCTACACGCACTACTCACACATTTGTAAGAGGACAGTGTCGCACAGGACTTGTCCATCTGCTTGCTCTTTCCTGTCATGGTACATTTGCAAAAAAAAAAAAAAAATGCTAAAAAGCTGTAATGAGTGGGTTGATGCACTGTGCTGCCATAGCAACTCGGAGCTCACCTGTTTCTCTGACTAGGTGGTATAAAGTAATGAGTGCTCAATATCTGTTAGAAACTGAATATGTCTGTGGAGCTGGCAGCAGGTCCTCATCCATTCAGCCCGCGCTTTCTCACTTTTTTGCTCCCGCTGCCACAAATAGCCCGCGATGAGTCAAGCTTAAGCATGGGTCACCAGCATCTGCTTGAGCACACATGTACCAGCAGAGGCGCCGTGACTCACTCGGACATACGCTGTACTCTGCGTCCATTCTCAGAGGCTGGCCTGCTAATGCTAGGAGACAGGTCCTTTTATGGTTCAACACTGTGGCTAAGTTGTACAGTCTGCAAGCAACGATGGGCGCTAGACTTGGCGGCATGTTTCTGGGGCACGGCTGCTGTTCAGGAAGTTCTTCCTCATTGCTGTACAGGAGCACAGCAGGGATATTTATTAAGAGAGCTGCCTGTTTCCTTCATTTGCAGCCTGCCTTAGCATGTGGTTACAGACTTGCCGTGCAGTTTGACTGACAAAATGGTGTTTCATTGGTCAAGCAGAAAATTTCTCACTGGTCTATTGCTCAGTGTATCAGATCAATGCACCGCAATCAGTGCTGACATGACAGCAGAATAGTGACAGCTATAGAAATTTCTGTCAAGCGTTGAGTGTGCATTACACTAGGCTGAGTACGAGTAAATGATCAGTAATTGCTGGTTAACTTACATGGGCAGAGTCTATAGTGGGTGCAGTACACAGAGAGAGAGAAAGGTAAATAATATTTGATCAATATGAGCGCGAGCGTTATACATTATACAGTATAGCGGCATTTTTAGTTGGTTTTAGCTGTAGTTGGTTTATATGATCATGTTTGAAATGGCTGTAAAACATGCCGACTGTTGGACGCATTGAGAGAACAGAACAGCATGACCGGCTAAAATACCACTAAAGTAAACACAATGGGCAGTATCAAGGTCGATAAAAATGATAGAGGTCACGTATCCCTATACTGTACAATAAGCAGATATCGTAATTATTGCGACAAGCTACAAAAATCGACCAAAAATCAACCGTTTATCAGTGAAACACTGCTTTATTTAATATGTTCATTATTGTATGTTCAAAAAAATAAGCATATATGCTTACTTGTCATGCTTCAGTTTGCTTAGACATATTATGCAAATTACGTTTAGGTGCAGGAGACATTATTTTAAGGCCTACATTGTGCACTTCGTAGGACGCATTAAGTGCAGAGATGAGAAGAGAACAGAACAGCGCGGCCGGCTAAAATACCACTAAAGTAAACACAATGGGCAGTATCAAGGCCAATAAAAATGATAGAGGTCACGTATCCCTATACTGTACAATAAGCAGATATCGTAATTATTGCGAAATGCTACAAAAAGCAACCAATAAGACGTTTATCAGTGAAACACTGCTTTATTTAATATGTTCATTATTGTATGATCAATAAAATAAACATATATGCTTACTTGTCCTGCTTTAGTTTGCTCTACAACTTTACATTAGATTAGACTATCATTATTATTATTATTATTATTGGTGCATATATTGGACATATTATGCAAATTACGTTTAGGTGCAGTAGACATTATTTTAAGGTCTACACTGTGCAGTTCGTAGGATGCATTGAGTAGGTCTGGCACAAGTAGGCCTGTCACAATATCAGTTTTTTTTTTGTTTTTTTTTGGAAGATAATAAACTGATATTATGGTCATTTTAGGGCCATTTTATGGTATTGATAATATAATATTGTAGCATAATAATGCAGTTACACTCTTTTGAAGAGCAATGAACTTTTTATATAATAAGAATATTCAGACGTTGGAATTGGAATGTAAAAAATGCTTAATTATCATTAATAAATAAAACCACTGTTTTTAAACAAAGTCAGCTCAATCACATCAATGGTCTCTCACAGCTCATTCTGTTTAAAGTAAAAAGTAATGTTCCCACAGCGGAGGTGTGGAATGCAACATTGAAACCAAGTCCATTTGGACTCACTCTTCCAAACATTCCAGCTGAAATTATGTAGTGTTTGGGGGTAAAAACGGCTTTTAGCTCCGAGTAACACGTCTTTACCTGTCACTAGGGGTGTAACGGATCACAAAACTCATGGCTCAGAACAGATCTTTTCGGTCTGCTCACAGACTCGAGCTCACTTTTAACAGATAGCGGATGAGAACCGGCTAAAATATCCGCAAGTAAACACAATGGGCAGCATCAAGGTCGATAAAAATGATAGAGGTCACGTATCCCTATACTGTACAATAAGCAGATATCGTAATTATAGCGACAAGCTACAAAAATCGACCAAAAATCAACCGTTTATCAGTGAAACACTGCTTTATTTAATATGTTCATTATTGTATGATCAAAAAAATAAGCATATATGCTTACTTGTCCTGCTTCAGTTTGCTCTACAACTTTACATTAGATTAGACTTTCATTATTATTATTATTATTATTACAAACCTGAATTATTTCTTGAAAATCTATGTGTTTTATACATATTTGGCCGCTGTTTTGTAAAAGCAGCACACTTGAGGCTGGTAGTCAGCCTATAGGTAGTCAGCATTACACATACCTAAGAGCTCCTTACCTATGAGAAATGCACAGTAACACACAACCTCTCACGACGTATTGCTCTATTCTAGTAATGTCAAAAAAATAATAAGCTAAAAGAAGAGTCTTCACATGAAAGATCCACAAGGCATATATAACCTGTGCTTCTCCAGCTTCGAATTGGAGAGTTGACATGCAGCAGTCTTGTAGACTACTCAAGTCAAGTGCACTTTAAAGATTGTGGTCTTTAATCATTCTCATCATGAGTGCAGCGTGAAGTGACAATGAACACGGAGCAGTAGTGCGAGTCTGTGTGGAAGTATAGGTGTCGATGGAGATGTATGACCTTGAACAAAAGCTCATTTCCTACACTTAAAAATACCATAGTCATTGTTTCTTTTCAAACCCACTGTATTATTATTCCTAATGGACAACAATAAGGATGATTATGTCTATTTATGGGAACGAATAGTACGTACGGAATGATGCTCAGTGGATACATTTGGAGAGAACTTTTTTTTTGGAGAGCCTCTGGGTGTTCTTCCACGTTCAGAGCACCGCAGCAGCAGTACTGCAAGAGCAATGCCCTGAGAAGTGATGATCAATTGGTCGACGCTGTCCACAGGATCTATAGCTGACCGTATGCCGAACGATTTTCTGCTAGCTTTTTAATGTATCTATAGGACAGGTCGATCCTTCTGTGGGAAGAATTCTATATTTTTGCGTGATGAACTACTTAATCATCCACGTTGGCCACTTGAGCGAGAAAATCTATATCAATTTTCCTTTTGTCTTTTATTGGTCTGCGGTTTTCAAGTCATCAAAAAGAAAGGGTGGGGTGAAGGGGGAAGGGTTCAAGCTGATAAATGGATAGATCTCGCTCTGGCATACTTTCATACTAATTAAAGCTTTCTGAGACTAATTTACTAGTTCATTACCTCTCCTGGGGTGGCAATATGCAGGCGTTTAGCCCCAAAAAGATCTAAGACTGCACTGCATCTAAATAAATGGTTGTTACTATTACTAGTTTTTGTCCTGCATGCACTTTTTGTATACTTAATTTATTTTACTTTTTGGAAACATCAGCTGCTGCTTCGCATTTGCTACTTCTGAAAGTTGTCTCTAACTCTAGTCATCCTTGTCTCTCCCGTTATTTTTCCATTTTTGTCAGTCTCTTTCTTTCTCTTTCTCTCTCTGCCAGTGCCATTTTATCAGTTAGCACAGTGTGGGCCTTGTCAGTGCAGAGGCTGTCCTGGTACATATTTATACAGTTTGAAGCAAACAGCAAACAGCTTCAAAATGAATTTGGACCGGGCAGCCGGCTCAGTGTCAGTGATATTTCTGCCTGTGTGTGTTAGGTTGTGTGTGTGTGTGTGTGTGTGTGCTGTGAGGACAGGATCTGATAACACTAAAGCGCTCTGTCCATGGCAGAGGTTTGATTCACTGCGCAATATGTCTACGCACATATGTCCGTATGAACTCCCTTCACTCCACAGGCCATTAATCTCAAAATAGGTGGTGTGTAGTAGCTGAAATACTGCTGGCGCACAGTAGCAAGGCTCCTGAATTGCTAAACTCTGTAGAACTGTACTGTGGGTATATGCTAGAGCAGCGATCGCATATAGGCAGTGATTGACGAGGAACTAGGTGTGGATGCGTAAAACACAGTAACCGCTCATGTTAAGGTGTTGAGCTGATACAGTGGTATTCAGGTCTGCTGAGGCCTAGTTTATCCCATTAATGTCCATACTTGAATACTTGTCTTTCCCTGGGCCGTATGTTCTCTGAGCTTTGCCTGGGCACTACTTAGAGCCCAATCGGAGCAAGTTCTAGTGGCATTTTTCCCTTTTTGTACTAAATTTAGTTGCTGGTCATGACTGAGCTCATTTTAAACAGCTTGCTAAATAATATTATGCTTTATTCTCCTTTACCGTGATTGACCGAAGACTGTTAAATCAATGGCTTGTTACAGGACATTAACAACATCGTCTCTACTGTGGGTTTCCCAGATTGCAACAAGCGGTCTGAGGAAAATTTTAACCATTTTCTAAACTGCTTAAAAGAGAGCTGTGGGTTCTAATGTTATATTGCATAATTTCCATTTTTCTCACATCAAATCTTAACTGAATTACTGGATTTCAGAGCATCTCAGTTGTTGAAAGCAGATGTGATGTATGTTATACTGATTTGATTATTGAACTGTATGTCCAAAACTGTTAAGCCCAGGCCTTGATTCCAACTGTCTTAAATTTTGCCAGTGCAATGCTGATCTTGTGCAGTGGAGCTGTGAACTGTGGAATTATATGGAGTGTGATCTTACCATTCTAACTGTAGTGTCAGAATACCATTCAAAACTGCGCTGTTGACAACAGCGAGATGACAATGCCCTATCACAGTGCTTGCCGTTCGAGGAATTTTACTAGCATGAGCATTTATCTCAGAGTGATAAAGTTGTCAGCATTCTGGTCAGATATGCATTGGTGGGATATTTGCATTTGATGTCTGAGTAAAGTACATATCCTTGATGACTACAAGAAAATCTCATATGTGTATATGATGTATGCTTAAAGAGACTACAGTCATTTTTATCAATGCTATCTATACATGACTATTACTTCATCCTAGTGCTGCAATTTTCGGTGTTTCTACTAATATTTGACCTGAAATTGCAGATCGTCAGAAAATGTTTGGTATGTGAACCTTTTGAGGTATGGATTTAAGGTTCTGGACATTTCAAATGGTGAAGTTCTTCTGCTTTAACTATTGCTTTGTATGCTTACAAAGTGCTGTGCTTAAGCTCTTTCTCTCGCTGCATGAAGCACTTACTTAAGAACATTCTCCTATTGAATTTGCTGGTACAGTCCAGACGTCATAGATCAATTAACAAAAAAAAGCAAACTGGCCTTGTTGTAATCAATGGTTGAGGTTACTGCCCTTTCCTAAATACACCCATTATTCAACCAAACACACTTACCAGGGATTCCACTCCATCGAGTTTAAAAATGTTCAACTCCAGCGGTGTCATTTTTTAACGAGGCAACCAATAAAACGAGAGTTCATCTAAACCAGAGATGCAAGGCTGAATGATGGGACAGATTTACTCTTATTATTGCAAATTAATTCATTCAGCATCCAAAGGAAATTGTTATCAGCGAGGTTTGGTTAAAAAGCTTGAGAAACGGGGAGTCTTGGGGAGTGGTTAAATGTAAAAATATGATGCTTCGCATCTTTGCTAGTTGTGGAGTTCAGGACTCTCAATAATGTTGCTAATGTTTACATGGGAGTGGGAGTGGGAGGAATGGCCGGATTGTTTCTCCTCTAAAATAAAGCTCAGTAAGTGCTAGTCTGTAGTCTGTCTGTTCAGAGATATGTTGCGAAAGTTACCACGAAGCAACACTCTGCATCTTCTCTGCTTTGCAAAACTTATCACAGGCGCATTTCCACTGGATCAGACTCCGTCGTCTGAACACCGATGCTGTCCACACTGAACTCGTTCACGGTGTGAGCAGACGTGCAGGGTCACACAAATGCCATTTCTTACATTGAAGAGACATCCAGACGTGTTCCAGACTGCCCTTCTGTTGGCTGTGTTAAGGCCCGATGAGGATTTTTGAGGGAGGTTGTTAAACAGTGCAGACAGAAGTTCAATAAGGCTACTATTTAGAGCAGGAGGTGACAACGCAGTGACTGTCATAAAGGACTTTAGGTTTCTGGCTTATCCATGTGGTTTTGAGCAGACTTCAGACTGGCAGTGCTGTTCATTTTGGAGATTAGTGGATTTCTCCTTGCAGTCCTGCTATGCACACAGTTCATGTTAGGTGTAATTCCTGCAGGATGACCACTTCTTTGGAGAGCAGTAGTGGTGCTCGTTCTTTCTTCTGAAATCAGCTTAATTGAAAGGGTTTATCCTGCTTTTGTTGAAGTAACTGTCTAGGGAAGGCCTTTTACTTCCCCGGACAGGGAAGCATCCCTCATCCCCAACTCTCCAACTCATCCCAAAAGTATTGTTTGGCACACCATCAATTTCAGAGAACACAGAGAACACAGTTTCTGCTGCTCTGCAGCTCAATGCTGGGGGCCTTTATACCCCTGGCATTAGGCATGATGCCAATAGGTTCATGGGCTATGTGCTTCAGAGAGTTCTATTTTATTAGCATATTATATTCTATGCAGGGACTAGACAAGCTGTGTGTGTACATTTGCACATCTGTGACAGCTTAAAGTAGCTGCATGAATTCATTAAAGGAGACATAGTGTATCATCTGCCTCACTATGTGTTTTAAACTGTTTTAAACTGTGCTTCGATCCTCAGGATATTTTTTTTTGTTCAAGGCATGGCATGGTAAACTGTTGTGGTAATGACCAGGCTTTGGTGGTCAATGGCCAGTATTTTTGAATAATTTCCATCGTCTGGTTTGAAAGATTTGCTCTTTTAAACCAACTCAGAGCTAGAGGTTCACACACTTTTATAACAACAATATTAAATATGGGATAATGCTCAATATTATTATTATCGTTCAATAAATAAATACAAAAATGTTACATTATGTGCATTTTATCTAGTTTTAAGGATTATATAAAGGTCTTATGCCTTTTCTGTACAGCGATTCATGACTATGCTAAAAGTCGTATTCATTGCTTTCTTTAATTGGATATTCCAGAAATAGTCGCGTATAGCAATTTAGATTGTATGCGACTTGCTTTTAATTTGTCACTGTCATTTTGAGTGTTTGGTAAAAGAGTCAGCAAATGAGCATCAGTTTCTGACCTGTGCAAGGCAAGGAGATGCTCATTAACACCAGGAGAGGAGAGATCAATTAGCAAAGGTTGGGTGCTGATTTAATTGAATGTTGTGAAGATGTGCACATTGATCACGTTTTGTGCTCGCTGGGCCTCAGTCGTTTTGTTTTTGCTGAACCATGAAAAGTCTTTAACTGGCCAAACGTTTGACACTGACTTACCAGTGTAAATGTTTTCTCTTCTGCTTCTCTTAACTTAAAAATTGGTATTTTGTGTTAACAGAGACCCAGTCAAAAGCACTGGTATGTGGTGTGGTAAATGATTGATGGCAGTATTGGTTCCAAAACGAAGATGAAATTATCATAATTGTGGGCAGGTTTATTTGACACCAATATACATTTGATTGGGTGCTGCTAATATATTGAGCTGGGCAATATGGACAATTTTATATACGATATTACAATATTTTGTCATGTAGACAAAATGCACCAACAGTGTAAATTTTTAAAGAACTGCTTTCCAAATACTCTACTCTACTGACTACTATTTTTTTCAAAATATACTTCACTTCATTCAATTAAATAAGACTGACAACACTCTTTGTCATGTCTTTTTAAGCACTGTACGATATCCACGATGCACTCATAAAAGCATATCGTGTACCACGATGACAAAATGTATCACAATACGATAAAATATTGTCATATTGCCCAGCTCTACTTATGTATCCAAGCTAAAAAATATAATAATTAGTAGTTGCTTGTTCATCTTTGCTCTTTGTACCTGTATTCACCTGCTTCTCAGTTCATCTGGTTGCAGATGGATGTTATTACAGATGATACAGATATATACAGTTCTCGGCCAAGCCATCAACGACTTTGTGTCTGATTTGGTGTGTTATCAACCAACACGATTTCTGTACACGAAGTAGCAATTTTCTCCATTAGGCAAATCTGCCCACTTGTTGCTGCTCTTGGTTATGCAGAGCAATATTATTGAACAGAGGAAGAGGAGGTAGATGACTTACCAGATCAAAACTGAGGCAAAAGTACTGAATGTTTTCCCAGCCAACATATCCGCTGGCCCTTTGCGGGCTCGCCTTCCTCCACGTGCCACGAAAGAAGCTGAGCATGAAAGATCGGATGAAATATCTGGGCATGAAATATTGATTAAAAACAAAATTTGTAATTTGTTGGCCCATATCAAAGGCATCCCTGGGTGTGGGCAACAGGGAGAAGCAGGCGGTGTTTGAATTCGTTTTTGCGGCAAGACGCCGCATAATTCTACTGATATGTTGCTGGAGATGAGGGACCAGGCTTGAAGGATGTTGATGACGGGCTTCTGTGCTGGGAATGCACTTCAGTCCCCCCCACTCCCCTCTTTCCCCCCCCCCTTTCATCCCTGCCTCTCGGTAATGCGGCACTTTGAAATTGAAATGATGGGGAAATATAATGCTGTGGCAAATTAGCCCGTTTGCTGTCCTACTGATGCCGGAGCCCTTTTGAACATGGCTCTCTTCTTCCTCCACTCTTCCCCTGCCTCCACTCACGCCTGCTGTTCCGGTGTCTTTGGAGCACTGGCGGTTCTGTCCGTGTCCAAAGCCATGTCCATAGACTGTGCCACCCAGTCCAGACTGGCGTTGATCAGTGCAGCCTAGAGGAGCTCTATGCTTATACTTCTTTTAGGAGCACTTGGGGCCTTAAATCATAATCTGGGGTGGGCAACAGGGGCCAGCACAGTTTGCTGATTTCCCAGCTCTAACAAGCTTACCAAACCTGGCAATCAACATGTGAGTTGAATCAGGTGTGTCTAAGCAGGAACAGCACAAAACTGTGCAGGAATCCGGCCCTCCAGGACCGGAATTGCCCTCCTCCCCTGATCTAGGGGGACAAAATATAATGCAATTCAGCATACAGCTTGCTGGTTGAGTCATATATTGTTTGCAATAGCTTGTTATATAGTGGATATACAAATTACTAAAGCAACTCTAATGACATTACTTTACTTGTTACTAGCTGGAGAAAAGTATTCTCACTGCGCATTGCCTTTTCTCTATAAACATAAACCCATAAACATTAGTACCCACTGGAATGTACAAGGGGGAAGCCAAATGTTCTTTCAGTACTGTATTTAGAAAGCATTGAATAGACCTTATTACGCTGATTAAACTTTGACAACTCCAAAACTAGTCAGTAGAGACTGGCATGGCATCCAAATGAAATCAGCTCAGCGAACCCGAGGTTAGACACTGTTTTTCTTCACCATGTTTATTCTTTTTTTTTGTACACCAATAAGCAGAATTAGATCATTCAACAGATATCTCGTCTATTTGACGCTGCACTTCTCATATACACAGTCAAATCAGCTGTCACAGGCAGCACATGCATGCAAACGCAGTACTGTGATGAGCATGAATAATATAGAGGGCATTCCTGTCCTAACCGCTTCATATCTAAATTGCGTTTAGTTAAGTTAAACTGGCAAAAACTGGTTACCAGTAAGTTGCTAATGACTGTTTTGCTATTGATTGATTTATAGATTTAAATGTCTTTTTTGACAAAACGGTGAATATAGGTTTATATATTAAATGCAAAACTGTAGGTTTAAACAAGAACCTCAGCACGATAGCCCACAGTGCAGTAGGGTATTTATACCCCTTATCAAAGTGTATTTATGCTATTACTTACATTAAGACATGCTTAAAACAATAGCCGAATAATTAGTAATTAGATATAGTTTTTATGCAGTCAAGCCCAAAGCGCACACACACACACACACACACACACACACACACACACACACACACACAGACTGGCACTGCCAAACAGCGTAAAAGCCCAGATTCCAGCCATAAGATTTTCTCTTAGTCACTGGAAAAGCACTGGAAATTCTAAGGGAGTGCATTTAGTGGCTACAAGAACAACATACTTTAAAAGCTTCTCTACCAGTCGTTAATAAAGTCTGGTTTATACCTACTGCGGGCGCAATTGCGGACAAATCAGCGTCAAAATAGTAACAGTAAGCAATGTGCACGTGCCTTGCTGTTTCTTTACTGGGTATGAGCCAGCCCTAAACATGAGTAGACAACAGTTATGGTGGTCTTGCATTTTCTGGATGGCCATCGTCTAAAATAGTGCATGTGTGTTTTCTCATCAGGTGCTCGCGTACTTTGCGAGTGCTGCTGAGGTATTGCCTTTGAGACTTTGCCCAGTGTACAAACCACCTTTTTGTTTTGTGCTAATTTTAGGTTCTTTCAAACTTTTGAAGACCTAATTTGCAGCTGAAATAACCCTTTTTTTACTGTAGCTTTGAATGGAGCCACTGAAGAGATGGAAAAAGTTATAATGTTAAAATGATGCGTCGACTTAAAATATTGTTATTAAAATATCTAAAATATGACTAATGACTGGAGATTTCAGCTCCATCCTACATGTAGCACACCTAATTAAGATATAAATGAACTTCGAAAGCAATTAGATGGGTCAGGTAGTACTAGGATTAGGTAGAGGTTGGAGAGGTCAGCAAGGTAGAGGTTGGAGATCTTTGACCACTGGGTTGCCCACTGTTGTAGAAAGATGTGTGAGTGACACTTACTACTAACTTACTACTTAGCTTTAATGCATCCATTGTGTTACAAGAAGGAAAGCATGTTACCATTGACCGATTGTACGCTGTTGGCATGTCTAGTTTCCTTATAATGCAGGTAATGGACCCTGGTCAGTGTGGATAGCATGAGGAAGAAAGTGTTCAAAGTTTGACTCAAGGGGCTTTAATGGGGTAAACACATGAAAGGCTTGTTGGTTAACTGATTTGTGTTGAAGTACGAGAAACCCCCTCAGAGCAACAGTACCCCAGGAAGTGCACTTTGAGCCATTGCTTTAAACTATTTGTTGCTGAAATCATTTAGCACATCAGAAGGAAAGCCATAGTTTGACAGGCTTTGCCTGAGGTGTTCTTGTCACTGGCAGCAAAGTGTGCTTTGGCTAGTGCTCATGAAGCACTGTAAAAACCCTTATCTTCTTCTTTCTGGAAGGTGGTTACAAGTTGTACAATGCGTTTGTCATTTTTTTTTTTTTTGTTAAGCTGTCCTTGGTGTGGTGGAAGAGCCTTGTATAGGTGGTGACTGACAAGCTACCCTGAAAAACAACATAAAAACCTCTGTCCTATCCCCCTCCCTCTGTCTCTACCCCCCCCCCCCCCCCAGAAGCTCCCTCTCTTTGAGACCAGTATCAGCACCTGCAGAGCTGGGCTACAGACTATTGAGAGTCAAGATATACCCTGGCTGATAGATAGAGCGGGCTTGCGGCAGGGGTGAAAGAGTGGGAGGTAGAGAGAGAGAGAAATCACTAGATGGCCATCTCTGATGCTCTACTCAAGTCCCTTATGTCCCTGAACGGCACAACGTTATTGTGGAGCATAAAGAAGCAGCTAGTTTAAGCCGTTTAAATATCGGGGACCAAGGACAGCTCCTGAAGTGCAGACATGCCAGTACATTTATTTACATTTATGGCATTTAGCTGACGCTCCTATCCAGAGCGACTTACAAGGGTACTCATATTACAGAGGTGGGCCAATGTAGTGTTAGAAGTCTTGCCCAAGGACTCTTATTGGTGTAGCACAGCATAGTCGCCTAGACCGGACATGATGTGGTAGCTCACTGGCCGGTAGTGGTGTTATCTGTTGCACCACACCAATCATTGCCAGGCTGGTCGTTTAGAACCTATGGGTAACGACCAGACTGCCAGTCTGGTAGTTTAGAACCTATGGGTGTTCCTTCCACATACATGTTTTTGAGAGTTTGCACAGTAAAGCTGAACCTTGTTACACAAAGCCAGCATAGCCATAAACGCTATCTGTCTGGCTGCGATATGTTTCAGTGGAACCCTGTGGACTGCGTGCCATTTTGCTCAAAACACACAATTTGTCTACAGAGATCACGGTAAACTGAGAAAAGTCAAATCGCTTTTGAGAGCGATTTGATAGGGGCCCTAATAAAAAAGGCAACTGGATGTAAAAGCATGTTCTTTGGCGCTGCGCACGCAGAATGAAGATTGACTGCACTCCTGGGTCTTTCATAGTAGCACAAAAGGGCGGTGGCCTTCACGCTCTCAGAGAATGGGCCTTTTTAAAAGATTTGGAGCTGGTATCGAGGGTCCTCTCTGGAGGCCCCTTCATCATATTGTCTGTCTGCTACCCCCCCCCCCCCCCCAACTGGTGGCTAGAAGCCACTTTTGACTTCATGTCACTGATGGTGACCTGCATTAATCCCTCACAACAATTTACGCTCACAGATGCATTCGTGCTGACACAGTCCCGGTGCAGTGTGAGACAGATTGACTTGAGATGGGAGAAAAATAGAAGTTCACCGTTAAAGTGATGTGACAGGCCTCGGTGTAGGCTACAGGAGCCAAGCATTTGGGCATGATTCCCTCATGCTTCCACCAGACTCTGCTTTCGTCCTCATCTTTCTGGCGAAGCATGCTCATTACAAGCTTTGTCATCTCTCCATGACGGTGGTTATGGCTTTGACAGCTATTAATGAAATCCCCCCCCCATCCCCTTCCCCTCCTTCCCTCACAAATCTTACCTGCCTTTAAGCCCTGTCACTCTTTTCCTCTCTAATGAGCACCGGGTCCACTCGCAATCTGAGGCCACCGTGACATTTTGGTCCCCACTTTTTTTTTTTTTTTTCCTTCTATCCTGCTCTCCACAGGGACTCTCCAGGAAAATAACCCAATGCTCGTGGCTAGAGCTATTGATATTTTCAAACGGCAGCTTTCAGATCTTCGTTCACTGGGTCCGAAAACCCTTTTCTCCTCAGAGCCACTGAATGTCAGCCATTTTGGGCGGGATGAATTATTTATGAGAGCTCCTTGTAAGGCCTCTCTTGCATCCATGCGTCTCGCTTGCCTTCCATTGCTGCGTCTTTATAGCGGCCCGTGATGTTTCCTGCATCATTAGCGGAGGAACACCGAGGCTCCGTTCATGTAGCGGAATGAAATATTCATACTGTTGAAGCTCGGAATTAGTGGCAGCGAAAAGGAGCAGCCTTTTGATGCTGAATTTCTGCCAGAATTAGAGTTGGGGTAGTGAAAGAGAGAGAGAGAGAGAGAGAGAGAGAGAGAGAGAGAGAGGAGGTGAAAGGATTGTCAACATGATGCTGTCATGTAAAACAGTGGTGTGCGGAGAGTGGGGTTGATGCCCACTTGACACGACTGCCACGGGGGAAGCTGACGTGGGCTCTGTTTGACAATGCCTGCTAGAAATAACACTTAATTCCTCCTGGAGAATCCCTCTTTCTTTATAAATGCCTTAGTAATAGATGCTGTCAAAGTGGATGGGAACAAAAAAACTCAAATAAAGCACTGCATAGTAAATGCAACACCCATGCTAGAGTGCTGCAGATGTCAAGGCTTTAAATGTCTCCCTTGCAGCAATTCTCTCTCTCTCTCTCTCTGCCTCTGATTCTTGCTATCTCCACATCTTTCTTGCTGCAAAAATTATATCTTAGCAAGTACAATACTTTTAAATCTAGTGTAATTGTTGGATATCTCTCATTAAAACTCATTTCTACTTGTTTTAAGTTATTTTATCTACTGAAAGTTGGTCTGAATTACTTTGCCTGATTAATAGATATTAGATATTACCAATATGACCCTAATATTGTGCCAACACGATTCTCAGTATTCCCGAACAAACAGCTGTGTGTTCCACAGCGTGGCTGGGTTGTGTAGGCGTGTGCACACGGCGTACTAAGGCACAGTGACGAGCGCTACAGAGCTTCTCAGTCTTGCAAACGAGGAGCTTTGAACGGGGCTCCCACATGCAGTTTCTGAAACTTTCTCACTGACTTCTGGCATCATCTATTTGCATATTAGGCGTGTTTCCGCACCCTTTCACTCACTGTCAGTGTGTGGTCGTTCAGCACGGGCTACCTTCTCTTAGGCATGCCGTTGCTGTGTATTATGTACTGCTTGGTCTTAGTGTTGAAGGCTGCAAGAGCAAGTTACTGTTTGGCAAAATCTTAATGAGCGATTATTTCTTGAATCAATTAAGACCCTTAAAACAAGTAAACATAAGTTTCAAATAAGTAAGTGAATCTTAACTGTTATTAAAACTCGCCTCTTGCCTTAGACTTAGACTTGCCTCTAATACTTGCTCTCAATCTTTCGGTTTCTGTGCTGCTCTCTCTCTCATTGCATCTCTCTGATTTTTGCTATCTTCCCAGCCCTCTCTTTCTGCCTCTACGCTGCTCCCTCGCCCTCTCTCTCTCTCTCTCTCTGTAAACTTGCTCTCTCACTCCCTTCTTGCCCTCTAACTCCATCTCTCTCTCTCTCTCCTTCTCCCTCTGTTGCTGCAGCATACGGCGAGGCCGCCGAAGCTTTTAGCTGCATCCTACTTGTTTGCTTGCCTGGGGCTTGTTTAGCTGGGATGTGTGAGAAGCCTTGTACCAGTCAGGCATCGGAGGACACACCACCCGTATGGGTGTGTACTCGGGTATACATCCCTAAGTGTGGCCGGGGGGATGTTTTCCTTGGAGTGCGCCGCTTCGCAAGGATCTCTTCCGCGTGCTCTCCTCCCTGCCCCGTCAGTTCCTCCTCAGCGGTCTGGAACTGCGTGTGAGGGTATGCTTGCAGGAGTTTGTGTGTGTGTGTGTGTGTGCATTAGGAAACTGAACTGGAGGCCTTTTCCACCTAGTGGTGGGCGGCTTCGGTAAAATTCAATATTGTGATATTTATCCAGTACTGTGCAAACATTTTAGGCACCTAAACTCTTATTGTTTTAAAGTATTTGTCTTTGAGTAAGTGTGTTGTTGCTTTGTTAAAATGCCATATCCCATTAGAATCAAATTCAGGAATCAAACATTTGAATATTAAGTTTATTGAAGAGACAAAGAAGCAACTTTAAAGAACAAAGTTTGGATCCAGATGTCTCCACCGACCGCCCCAGTCAACGTATGGATCTGTTAAAGTCCATCAGCAGCACACTTAATTTAACATAATGAAGCATTGATTAGCCAAACCAGGTGTCGGGTTGTATCTGCAAATAATGATACGCTTCCAAGAGAAGAAATTTGAAAACTCACCGCTATTTGTATTTATTCTAATATAATATAAAAGGTATTTAACTGTGCAAATAAATGGTTATTGCCAAGATACACACACACACACATATATATATATATATATATATATATATATATATATATATATATATATATATATATATATATATATATATATATATATTTCTTTTTCATGTAAATTTCAGTTTTGGACCATTATTTTACACAATGGTATCTAAGTTTAGAAGAGGCAGAAAGCTCCACTTGTCTGATGAAACACCTGAGCTTGTTGTTGTTTACGCCGTTCATTAAGAACCTGTGGCTTTTTTCACTGACAGCTTTTCGCTGAATGGCGCTGATGACTCAGGGCCTCCACCAGAAAGCTTCCGCTCTCTCTCTCTGTGCTCATTAGGCCCCATCGTACATGCAAAAGGAGCATAATGGCATCACCTGTGTGCAACATAGTGTGCTTGAAGAAATATTGACTCTTTCCCAGGTTCTATCTGTTCGCTACTCATCTGTTTAAAAGACAGATAGGTCTTTTAGTCTGCTTATTGAATAGCATGGCACGCTCAGTTTAAAGTGTTCTGAGGGACACACACACACACACACACACACACACAACTTTGCTTGAGCCCAGGCCAACTGACTGATTGGTCAGCGTATATTGAACTCTAGGCTCAGGCCAGTAGACCAGAATCTTCTCATGTGCAGTTCATTGGTCTCCAAAGAACATTTATTGAAACATTTTTGATCTGCTTTAAACTAGATTATGGGCTGTAGATGGTTGTCATGACCTCATTAGGTAACTTCAGTAGCTATTTCTGCTCTGCGCTTTTACTTGGCGGTCAGCTCTGCCGTTGAATGTACGTGGCACTGAAGCCAGAGCTCCCAGATGAATGGCTAGAGTTGTCAATGGGCTCGATCTGAAATCGATCCGCCTTTAAACATTAATTAGCTCATCTGACTTCTGCTGCAGGTTCAAGAAGCGGTGGGGTGCACAGGACAGAAGCAGCCAGTGGAGCAGAGTCTACCTTAGAGAGACCTCAGGCATGAAGCAGCAGTTTATCAGCCAGGGGGGGGTGAATAGCAGATCAATAGTAAGCATAAGGAGGAATATGCCAGTGCCACTGAAGACCACTGATGATAAATCAATCTACTACTTTGTGACAGCACAAGAGTAGGAAAGTTTGTCTGTGTGTGTGTGTGAGTGGGTGTAAGTTTCTACTGGAGAGAGTGAGAGCCAGTGAACCCAATCGCTCGGGTCAGAAGGGTGCTGAAGGGGGTTTTAATGATGAAGTCGGAGACGGAGTGAGCGGACAGGTGTGTAGCTGGTGTCCCTCTCTTCTGGTCAATTGGATGAATGCTCTTCACTTTCCCCACAGCACTCTCTCCCCAAACCTGCACTGCTGCGTCACTTTGACAGAGAGGGTGATGGAGGGCACTGATGTAGTGACCCCTCCCAGACCCGCCAGCCAAACTCATCTGTTTGAGCTATTTGAGATGAGACACTGGTCTCTGACTCCAAACTGCAGGACAGCAGGAACCACTGTAGTGTACGTTGTGCATCGGGACAAATGGTGACTTTACCATATGTACAGGACACACATGAAGAACTACTCAGCGTCAGTCAGATGTCCCAGTGTACTTACGTACACATTACACTGTTGCTAGCCTTGTGCATTCTTTTCCAGCAGGATAATGTGGGTCAGGCTGGTTTCAGTTATGTAACAGTATGAGCATCATTTTCAGTTCTAAGGTAGAATGGGACATTTGTAACATGAATGCTCGAACAAATCATAATTCACAATTCAGATTTTTAAGCCTATAAGTTCGATTCTACCCAGTACTGGCTGATAGAGACCTAGAAGATGGATCGGTATCAGCAGCATCACAATCTCCTAATAAAGCACTGTATTTTAGGGGATATTTAGTTATATTATTATTATAATAAGCAGACTAAGGAGTTAATGGTCTTATCATAGCTCGTATTTGACAATTTCCCAATTGACAGCTGGTAATTATGGTGGTAAAGCGCAGTGTAACTTTAAATTTTCAAATTTGTGACCACAGTACATCATCATTTTATTTTTCCCAGGGAGCACCGACTGATGTGAGTAGTCAATGGGTGTCCAGTTTTGACCCATGTTGAATTACAGGTTGTTTACATTCCCGTTCAAGTATGGACACCATCTAATCAGTCAAGTTATCTTGGCCATGTTTCTCTATGACTTTACATGATGTAATTTTTTTTTTTTTTTAATAGTCGTTCTCATAAGACCTAATGCTTTTGTAGTCAATGTAAGTTTTGTACTGAGTATAACCTCAATATATCCATAATGAGAAAATATGATCTGCATATATGATCTATGATCTTGCTTGAATAAACAAGACTGTTGACTAGTCATCTTCTTTTATCCTTAGCATCGAATGGATGTATTTTCATGCATCGTCTTTCTGACCATTTGGACAAAACGCCTTCGGAGGTTCATTCATGATTTCTGTTTCTTTATCCCTGCCCATGAAACACTGACATTGACATTACACATCTGAGGGAAACTGGGTGTAGTCCGTTCCAGCCCTCCGTAGGCCTGGAGTTTCAGTTCATCCTCTTCACATCAGCTGGTGTGGACTCACCCTCGCTGTGATTCCTGAACCCCAGATAATGAAGCTTGTTCTCAAAGCAATTACGCACAGATAAAAATCTCTTTCTGTTATAAGCTACAGAGGCATAGAGGCTAGCAGGCAGGGATATTGAGGTCATTTTCATTATAATTGATGGTATTGTGTTGGTCTGCTTGTTTTACCTCCACTTGTTTTATCAGAGCGGACTTGGTATTTGGGTAGAATTTGCTATTTGTTTAATTTGGTGCATATTCTGGCTGCATTCTGCGCAGGCTGTTGCTGGGGAAAGGTCCTGTCCTAATGGATTATGTCTGATGGAGATAAATGGACAAGGCGCTCTGCATTTTGTTGAATTCTGTAATGAGCCCAGGCAATCTGCCTCTGTGTTGATTAACCTAGAGCTATATGCCATTGAAAAAGAAATTAAGAATAGTAGAACATATCGGACAAGTCGTGAGCGGGGAGAAAAACAAGACCTGTATTACAATATTTTTGTACTTTGTACTTTTTTGTATGTCATTAGTTTGAATCCAGACAACTTCAGCTGTTTGTTTGTCATTGTCCTGGTTAAAGATTTTGAGAAAACAATTGCAAGACGTGGCCAGACTGGCTTTTTTTTTTGCCCTATAGAACTGTCAAATATTGATGTGCAATCAGTTTTGATCATTTATGTCCAAGGTATGTTTGTATGTGGATTGTCAAGGTATTATGTTTCACTAAGTCCTGTAAAGAATTGAGCCATGTCCCGTCTTTTATTTATTCATTTTTTTTCATTTCTGTGAGACTGAATAAGTACTTTCGATTGTTTTTACATGCACATTTATGTTTCAGAGCAACCGGCGGAGCTGCAGAGGAACGACATTATGACATTAACATTGATTTTCTCCTCCTTCATAACACCTGCTGTTGTTTTCTCCCCAGTCTGGAGGAATTAAGGAGACGTCTTATGCTGGGCAAACACAGGGACTAGAAAAAACTAGGCTTCGTCGAATGAAATGGACGCAAAGCAGTGCATGGCGCCCTCTCCCTCTCTCCGTCCGTCCGTCCGTCAGTCCGTCCCTCCTGTCTCCTGGGTCAGGAGCGCTGGCCTGGGCTAGAACAGATTGCCATTTGGAAGAGAAGACTATTGCTGTCTGTTGTCTATTGTCTTCTCACATGACCACTCGCTTGCATGTACACAGCTAGCCCTCGCATGGCCTTAGCTGGCTTTATATGTGCTTCTCTGTATGTGAATGCATCTATATATGTGTGTGCGTGTGTGTGTGTGTGTGTGTGTGTGTGTGTGTGTGTGCGTGTGTATGTGCATGTTTTTGTAGGAGCCAATGTGTCTGCTGATGTGATATCATGCAGTGAATTCCTAAACAACTCCTGTTAGTCTGCAGCAGCCTCTGACAGCCCCTCTGTGGGACTATTTTGCAGATTTTTAAGTGAACACTGAGTGTTTTCTCAGTTAAACCCCGTCCATATGTTTGGAGCCATATCCCGTATTTGCTGCTTTTGTTCCTTTTTTGTTTCCTTATAGCTTTTTAATGAAATTAAACCATTTCATTATCTTTTATGTCCCTCTTCTGAGTGAGTAAGTAAGTAAGGTTAGTACATACAAATATTGAAGTACATTTTTGTGAAATAATTAAGCAGAAGGGTGTTATTGGCTGCCCAGTTCTAAGCGCTTATTGGAAAATGTGTTTTGTAATGTTTAAGGTCAGAAAAAAACAATGTGTCTTTATTACCCTTTTACAGCTCTGATCTTTTTTGACACCGAACTGCTAAACAATACAAAATTTTATACAGAAGTGTTTTTGAGACTTTTTTTTTGCACTGGATTTTCTGATGATCTAGTAGATCCACTTCTTTATTGTTTCTTTATTGCCTTAAAGAGTGATTGGGACTGATTGATTCAGTCCCAAAATGTTTGAATATTTGATTTCTTAGATCTTGTCTCTCTTTTTTTTGCTTTATAATAATGAAAAAAACAACAACAAAAAAAAAACCAATGCAAGCTCTTTGTATCTCTGAAGCGCCTTTTTAAGACTTGTGTGTTCTTGTATTCTCTGTTTCCTACATCTTCTCCATTCTTGATCCTAGGTCCTCTTACAAAGAAACAGAGTGATGATTTAGGTGATAATGACGGTGCAGAGGATGAAGGTATTTTTTTTTTGATGCCAAACTGATATGCATGACAAGGAACCCTCCAATTTTTTTCTTCTTTCTTTTTCTTAAATTTCTTGTCCTTTTTTTGAAAGTGAAGATTCTTTTTCTTCCTAGTTTTTTGCTGGATGTGTTTTGTCTTTTTTGCTTGATGTTCTAAGAGTATGTCACATGTCTCCTGTCATTCCAGACACGTAATTGTTAACCTTCCATAGGTTTTTGCTTGAATTCTTTTTAGTTTTCTTTTAATTTTATTACATGTTGCATCCCACCTGAGAAAAAAAAAATCTAATAATTGAAAAAACTAATAATCCTAATACCAAAATCTTAACACCTTTTTTGCATGATTTTTCAACCTTCCTGCGTTTTGAAAATTACACTTCAAATCCCATTTAATCTTACAAATCAGTGAAAAAGCAGCGACTGTGAGGCTGCTGAAAGGTCTTTCAATTTCCTATGCAACACTTTATGTATGTTCCTGGATTCCATAGTGTTCTCAAAGGGTACATACATGAAGCATTTTTCCTGCTTACATTTGTCCTTCAATCGAACACTATTTTAGTAAATACAGGTATACTGATCACCACATGTTCATCTTAAGCGCACATACACTATATGGACAAGTCAGGCAGCCCACCTCATCCCCCAACTCATCCCAGAAGTATTGGATAAAGCAACATAATTCCAGAGAACACAGTTCCATTGCTCCACAGCTCAATATTAGTGGGCATATACCCCCTTTCAACTGGCATTAGGTTCTCAGTTAGGTACTCAGGAAAGTCCTGTTCTATTTGGCAGTAGTTCTCTACAGGGACTACACAAGCTGTGTGCACGTGTGAATTTGCACATCTGTGTCAGCAATGGGTGCAATTTAAAGTAGCTAAAGGCATTCACTAGAAGGGGTGTCCACAAACATTTGGACATCCAGTGTATGAATCTATTCTTGAGCAGATTTGTTACATTACACAAGTTCCTTTCTCATTAATGACAGACCACAAACTTCACGAAGGCTGCCTTCTGTATAATCAAGTGAAATAAGCACCAATTAGAGCCAGCTAAAACCAGGAAAGAGCCAAGATGGCTTTGATCTGCACATCAAAAGATAAGAGCGACACAAATATACAGTGAGAATCCTGGCGAGCTTCACGCATTAACTCAATCAGAAATTCAGAGCACACCAAATAATCTGCTTAAGCGTGGGAGACAATATGCTGGGCCGAGTGCCGTCCCAGAACTTGGCCGGATGCATTTGTAGTACACCGCACAGCCCTCACCGGGCCTGGTGTTTTAAGCTAGTCAGCAAGATCCGCCTGAATAGGTACACAGACCGTCTGATATATGACATATCGTACGTATAGATTCTCACAGCTGTTGGAATTATATTAATCGACTCCCCCTACATATACTCCTAAACCAACATGTTTGGGGTTTGGTCATCTTCAGCACTACCATCAGATACATAGAAGTCTGGCCCCTGAGATTATGACCAATGCTGCCTCCAACATCTCTCCATCTCTCCACAACCTCAGCATCCAGCTGCTCCCCTGGAATTCTGATGGCTTCCGGGAAGCTAGAATTTGCCGTAGCAGCCGACCTTTGTTCTGCTTCGTCAGTATTAGCCTCTCAGCGGTTCCTCTTTGAGCCGGAATGGCTCCCTGCGAGCTGAAAAGGCATAATGGCACCTCTAATATCAGGTCGGAGCTGCTAGAGGGCAGCCCACTGTTCGCAGTTTTGATTCAAGCATCTGCGCGTGAACAGTGCAAAACTGGGCTCATCGACTCATCAGGAGGAACTGCGCAGTAGGCGCTGCTTCACCGTGATGGACCTTCATGAGGCGGCAAAGCCAAGCCCTCCACTGGAGACCAACGCACGCTGAGAGGAGCCGGGATTGGTGGGGGTGGACCGGATGACTCAATTAAAAGGATTTGTGCTTTAGAAACTAAAGCTTTCTTCAGAACGAGCCCTTTGATCGGCCAAAGTAGCGCAGTGGGCTTGCGTCACATGGACTGCTTGACTTTGAAAATGTTCTCCGTTCTGATGGCCAAAGAAGAAGAGGCCATGCTTTTGATGTTATTACTAAACATTGCATGCTCAACGCTATGTTGATAAGCGGTCTAATTTATGGTAAAAAGATCTTCTGCATGCCTCCGTTTATTGCGCACTAGCGTAATGTTTCTATCATAGGATTCTTCAAGAAGTGAATGACGCAGATACAGTTCCAGCCTAGGTCACGAAGAAAGCAGCATCTTTGCTCTTTACAGTTAAAATGTTTTCTTTGCATGTCCTCGACAGATTATTGTTCCAATGGATGTGTTATTCCTACATTAATCTATAGAAAACACGCACGTTCATTTTCCTTTGTGGAATTTTTAAAGGACTTTTCCTCCGTCTCTGTTGTACAGAGTGAAAAAAATTAGCAACATCATTCATTTCTTTAAAAAATCACTATCTGCCATTATTCAGTTGGGCTCCTGTGTCCTTGCTGTGCTAGTTTATGCACTTTTGTGGATCCAACTGCTCTGGAGTGATTCAATTAATTCATCAAAGTGAATGGAAGATGTGAGGACTCAGATATGGGATTTCAGGCAAAAAAAAATAGATTTGCCTGCTGTCTGGCTTTCCCTTTGATTATCCGTAAAAAGACGTGTAAATTTTAACATTCTCACAAACTCACATGTGCCCGTTTTCATTTACATATTCTCCCATAGTAGACCGCAAAATGTTATAGAATATTAGCTTGAACTGAAGGAATAGACAAGGAAAGTAAGACAAGAAATATCCAAATGAGAAAGAAACTATGTGAACTGGGACTAAGCTAAATTCTCTTGTCTCCAGGCCTAGAGAAAACATTTTGGAAAATAATTGCTTTTTTCATTTGTTCTTCACTTTATGAGGCCTCATGGAGGGGTGTCCCTGAACACCAAACCTCAATAAATTATTGGAGATTTATGTGGATTCTTTGCACCCACGGTGTAACGGCTGTCTGCTTTGTGCGAGATGAAAGTGATCGTCGACATTGTTCTTGTTTTGAAAATGCCTCCCGGGGCGGACTGAAACCGCACGCCCAAAGCGGATTACTTGGCCCATGCAACATGTTAATATAGGCTTGATGTGAATTTCTTTTTTTTTTTTGATTCTGCCTTGGTTAAAAAGATCTGGAGTCAAAGAAGTTGGAAAAGCTTCAAAGTGAGGTCAGTTAGGGTCTTCTAAAGGAAGTGTCAAGTGTCAACACTTCACCCTGTAGAAACTACTACTTCTTACTGTAGGCATTAAAACATCAGTATAACAATTCCAGTGCTTGCTGCTGTCAGAGACGGGAGGAGGAATACAATTACAAGATCAACAGAAACATACATGACGCACATGTTGCATAGGAAATTGATCATCTAATATCTAAAACTCAGCTTACCATAGTCCACTAAATAGCAAAAGCCAGTGTGGCAAATTGGAATGAAAGGAGAGCCAGCCTCAATTGATTGTATCTCCAGAAGTTTTTTTTTTCAATTTGTCATTGAATTACGTCTTCCTCCTTTTCGCAGACATCCGTGAAAGCGGGAGTCCCAAGCCAGTGATGGTATTCATCCATGGAGGATCTTATATGGAAGGCACTGGAAATATGTTCGACGGCAGCATCCTGGCCAGTTATGGCAACGTCATCGTCATAACCCTGAACTACCGGCTCGGCGTTCTAGGTAAGGGCCTGATTTTTTTTTTTTCATTCAGCTCCACCCAGCACTGTTTACTGATGAGCTACTGTGATGATCTCCTCTACCGATTACGATACATTTGACATTTACTATGGAAGGAAGTTCTGGACTATGGCGTGGGACTGAAGTGTCTGGGTTTCATCCTTAAGCAAGAGTATTTTGTCATTGCTTGTTTTTATTTATTTATTTTTTTTTTTCTTTTTCCACCAGTGTATCGTGTTCTACTAAGAGCAGAGTTAGCCACTGTGTTCTTGTCAACAGCACATGAGCAGTATGTGGTATAGAAAACACAAGCTGTAGCGGCAGAGAAATCACACCTTTAGTCAGTAGTGCAGTTCACTGTAGCTATGACTGTATAAAAAATAAATAAATAAAGGCTCGTTTTAAGTGAAACACGTGCATTGAAGGCATGGTTTGGAAATCAGAGCAAAGTCTCTATCTCTTTATAAATGGATAAAAGGGTTTTCTAACAAAGTGGGGGAAACTTCTGCTTTGCCTCTGCTTTGTTTTGTGGGCATCTTGTTTCATTGTGTTGTGAGTGTTGGGAGAAAATTCCCCAGCATCCGAAACGAGTGCCGGGTAAGTGTAAGGTTTGAATAATTTAGGACAGTGTGCTCTTATCTTTTCCGCTTTAGTTAGCGAATGAATTTGGCTTGAATTGGACTGAGGGGTTGTGGACTGTGTCTGGTTTGAGTAGAGTGATCTTTGATTGTTGCCAAAAGTTTTTTGCAAAAACTTTTACTTGGTGGTGATACCAGCTTCCTTACCATAGCTAAAATAGCATAGTATGAATACATATATTAACAATGACTAGGCTAAATGTAAAGCACAGGTCCTGTTAGGAAACCAATCAACCAATTTGCAGTCTCCTACTTGCGCCCCCACACAATTGCTAGCGAATTGTCAACACTGACCTTTTGATTTGTCTGATTTATTTGAGTATTTTTTTTTGTAAATATATATCTCTCCTGTTTCTTCATTCCATAACAAAACAAACACATTCTTCCATGCTCTAATGATCCAAATAGAACATTGTCAGACTCAAATGCCATTTTATTTAACACCTCTAATGCCAGCAGGAGGCCTATATGCACTCACTTCCCATAGCTCTTAATTTGTGGTATAGCTGCTTGGAATTCGGATAAGGCTAACTCCTCTGCTCGTAGAGGGAGGGTAAAGGAAGATGCTGTGTTAGTGAGAAGCCTTAATGGATTGACGCACACACAACTGTCTATGCATCATTATCAGTATTGTTGTGGATTTATGGAGCAAGTCGCACTCATCATGCTGTTCCATATAAAACTGTACCCTGGCAGCATGTCAAGCTTGCATAAGGGCCTGTTTAAAACAGCGCCACCGAAGCCATATTTTTTGGCAGTGGCCCTGCTCGCCCTGATCCCCTTCATCAAGGAGATTGATTAGCCACGTTCTTTCAAACGTCAAGACATTTCCAAATATCCTCCGAATCCAATCAATAAATTGGAGTGCTAGGTTAGCCCTGTGGCACCGGAATGGCTAGCTCTTGCACCACCAAGTCCATAGCATTACACATTCGCTGACAAGGTTCCTGAATGGTTCTTTGACTTACATGGGGGAGATGGGGAGGGGGGCTGTTCTACATACTTCCAGACAAAAAGAACGATTCATTAGGGTTTCTTTTTGGATGTGGGTCTTTTATGGCATTGAACAACGCCTTGGTGCCTTTATTTTTAAATAGCGCCGAAGGTTAATGCAAGAATTCTCCAAAGCTGCCTTGTTAAGTGGACGTGCGGGACGTGGGCACCTGCTCCCATAGTCAATCATCCCCAAGCATAGGTTTTTGTTTCTTTCTATAATACCTGATGGCAGTAGACCAAGAACAATGGCTCTTTTGTATGTGGATGACAAATGTGTTTACAGCTAAGGTGTTAACTGTGTGTGAACGTTGTGTTGGTTTGACTGCTTACATTCAGCAGAGGAGTGTGCATCCTGTCAGCATGTCAGCGTGAGGCAGGCAGCGCAGATGTAGCCAGCGTGGGTTTAACTCTGTCAAAGGTGTGTTTCCCTGCAGGCGCGTTAGCCCCTTTGTTCACCTGCTTTTCAAATCTTCAATACTGGCTTTTGTTTTCCTGAAATAATTGGTTTTGGTGTTTTTCTGTAATCATTGCAAGTGGCCCTGCATTGCGGATTATTATTTCTCATGCTTATTAATTTCTTTTCCCTTGAAACAAATACCCCAGATACTTGGTTTCACCATTCGTGTTTCCCCCGCCATCAACAACCCTCTTCTTTTGTTCTTCATTTATACTTTGAACACACTGTGTGTCCTTTTATAACTCTCAGTGCCTCAGGGTGGGCTGGCGGTGGGATCTTGCTTAATGCTTAATATCTGACCCTGTTCTGTAAGCACTATGTCAGGGAGGTGCTGTATTCAGGGGTGTCTATTAATATATATATATATATATATATATATATATATATATATATATATATATATATATATATATATAAAAGCATCCTCAGGATCCTCCGTTAAAGATAATGTAGTGACCACAGGATAAGTGACCCATCAACTAACATCTGCTCCAGCAATAAACTGCATCAATATTATGCAATATTGTGTTAATGTGTTTCACAGAGAAGCCCGTTGCCGTTAATTGTCTGGATGTGTTTTAGTAGACACAGGAATTTAAAGCAAGGAATGGCTGTAGCTCGAATGGGAGTTGGCGTTATGTCTGGGGGCTGCTTGGGTAGAGGACAAAAGAGACGAGTGCTGGAGGACGAGGGCCATCTGCCGCCAGAGAGCCGAAGCTTTGTGAACGATGCTAACTGAGGAGATCAGCTTAGCCTGTCTGTTTGTGCCCGCTCATTTACTCCAGACCTTCTACCTCGCTACACTGTCCTTCCAATCTCACTGTCTTTATTCGGTGTGTGCTTATGAAGTGTGATTGGCTCTGTAGTTCCATTAATTATGGAGTGTCACTGCCGTTGAAACAAGCCGAGAAGTTCCGAAACTCTCGATTCTGTAGGTGTCAGGCATGAGTGTTCAGACTGCACAGAGTCTCACATTTTTTGTGGAGTCAGTCGTGAAATCCAGGTGACTACTCTCCGTAGGCCCAGCGTAACAAATGGCATTATTTGAAGAGATGCTTATCTGATTTCAGAGGGTGGAAGAACTTCCCCTGCCCCTGTGGTTTTATTTACTGTATCAGGACCCCGGCTGGGAAATTGCACTGGAAGCCGTGTTTCATGTGTAACTCCTGTAATTTACAGCTCTGAGCCAACAGGAGTTATCTCTTAGCTGGGGGCTTCTTGTCACGATGACCACCCTCATGCCTGGGCCTGCTGCTGCATCCATTTTGCTGGCCGACAGCAGCTGCTGTGAGGGGATAGGCAGGGGGGCACCAACAGATGGATGGATGCACATTGAGGCATCCATCTCTGCCATGGAAGCAGGGATTAGCTCGGCCCTGCTACTGGGCATCTCGGTGAAGCCCTACTGCCGCTGCAGATGATGTAGCTTCTCACTGGGATTCACATGGCTATGGTACGTCTGTCTGGGGAAAACAGACGGATGTGTTTAGCACCTTCAAGATCCACTGGAAGAGAGGCTCAAAGCCAGAGTGATCATGGGGCAAGGGGGGATTGCTTGAAAAGATGTGAAGAAGACACACCTCTACTTGCACTGGTTTGAAGAGTTGCAAGGCCTACGTTGGCCTGGTCAAGAATGGTGGAGCTAATGCATTTTCCTGTGGGTGTGTCCAAAGACTTCAGTGTCAGCCAATTTTGATCCCAAGCTGATGTTCATTAATTTATTTATTTTATTTTTTTTTGTTTACTTGCAGATACTGCAATGGCATGAATTTGTATGCCTTTTGTATTCACATTACCACCACATGTGCTGCTTTCAAGGAATTAGAATTGGAATTGGATTGGGCTTGCTATAGCTCAGTCAGACTGGAACATCACTGATTCCCTTAATTCATTTACTGTATGGTCTCTCACACTGATTTCAGATGATCTGCTTGTGGTAATGCTGCTGTTTTTTCTAGCGGTGTAAAATGCACTGCTGTTGTCAGCTGCTGTTGCCTGACGGGCAGTGGCGGCTCCTGCTGACGTGGCACCGCATGCCAATTTGTTGGCCCTTTAACTTGTGCCACATTTTAGAGGTCAAAGCTGCTTCCCACCGGGAACAAGATGCCCACTGCCATGGCTGGTCAGCACTTTCAGCGACATGCTCTCCTCCAGCAGATGGCCAAGCTAGGATGAAGGAGGTATGACATTTATTTTTCTGTAATCGTGCGCCCATGCTCTCGTTGCACATGTGAAACGGACAGCAGCGGAGGATATTGTCATGAACGACACGGGCCAAAGCACCACAGCTCAGTGTGAGAATAAACGTATCCTTCACAGGTCCTGTCAATGTCCCTCAGGGTTGTGTCGTTCCGTATCCCGTCTGCTCTGGAAGTGTGCGATAACCGAAATAAGCATTTAGTATTTTCAGGGGATTACACTTGGCCCAAAGCTCTGAGATGCTTTCCCATGGCTGGAGCCCTTCCTTTCTCATCATGGTGAACCTGAATTTGTAAACAGACACTCTGACATGGGGATAGAGTGATCCCACTGTGGTGTGGGAAATATCCTGAGGTTTGAAGCTTTAAAAGGCTGCCTGTTTCTGCTGCCTGCCCAGACTCTTAACATGCTTGATTATTGGGGATTAAGATTACCAGACACCACAGAACCTTGAAGCAATTCATCATGGGTCTTGTAACTTGCCTGAATCCTTTCCTTTTTTTTTTTTATTCTGATGCAGAGGGGCTCCACAGCTGTAAACTGTCCGCAAGTGCAGTTAATCACTGGGTAGGCTTTACCCAGGCAGATAAAGATTTATATCTCTGGTTACCTGCTTGGAGCTTCTGGCTTCTTGGTCTATTTTGCTGGGCTAAGACAAAACTATGTTCTAGAACACAAATTTGTAATGACGCACCATTATTGCACCATTAAATCAAATTTTTATTTTTTTGTACTATTTATTTTGACATTTCAAGATTTCAAGTTTGGTGTATGAGTACAAAGGAATGTAGCTTTTTTTTTTTTTTTTTTTCTATGCGAACATTTTTGCCCCTGTTGCCTGAGAACAGTGGTAGTGTCATCTGGCATTGTCTTTTTTGACTAGTCTAATACCTTTCTAAATCCAAAAATCCCTTTGAAGGTCAGCTCCCTCCCCCCACTATAGCATGGCATTTGTCATTCTTTCCTGCTGGAAAAAATCAACACAATATGGAGGATTACAGGGGCAGAGATCCGGCGTGAATGGAAAAGTGTGCCAACCTCTTTGCCTGTACCAAAACAGGAGAAAATAAATACGAGTGTAGACCACTTGTGTGCCTGAGTCTTAGCCTCCGGGTTTGCCGTCGAGGCGCTGAGGACACAGGTTGATTTGCATGTTGAAATTACAGCGCCATCATATTGCATCCCGCTGAATTCAATTACATGAATCATCATTAATAGGAGCATTTAATCATTGATATTAATCACTCCAATTATAACTAATTCTCCCTCCCTCATATGGCATAGTGAAAGCGCCGCCATGGTGCAGGGACATCATCATAGGTCTTCGGTCTTGATTTCTTCTCCCTACCCTTAGCTTAACCTTTCTGTGCTTCCATTTTTCACCAATCCCTTCCTATTTCTTTCTGTCCATATGCCTCTTTGCCATTGGAGGCACCTGGACTATTGATTACGGCTTGATTAACATCTTATAAAAACTAGGTGTAGACTGTGGGTATGTGTTTCACCTGTGAGAAACCAAGACAGAATCTCTACATTTATGTTCTGCAAAGGTCTGCATGGTGGATTGTAGCTTGTAATATAAAGAACATTCTACATAATTTGGAAAATGATCAAAAAAACTATATAATAATTTATTTTAATAGGCAAACATGCAGTGTTTCAGCTTGTATACTATAACTGGACAAAACTGTGAGGTACAAATGCAGAAAACACATATTAATATGACATTGTGCATGTAGGATATATTCTGTATTTTAAAACTAGGGTTATACACTGTAGGTTTTATGCTGTGCACTGTGCAACATTAAGGATAGGCCCTGCAATACAAAACATACACTCCCACTAAAAAAGAATAGTCTTTATTTTAGTAAACCATTCATGCCAATAAAGGTCTTTGATTTTGGAAGAACCTCCCAGTGTGCGTGTTGCATGCAGCGACTGCATTGATGAGCTGAGTTCCACTGGGAGTTAAACAACTACACCCATCAATATGGGAGCCTGTGGTTGGAGAACATAGACGCTGGAGAGATTTACACCCAGCTTTTGCTGGTCGTCCATGTGCTCCTAATGCTGACTCAATAGCCAGTCACGGCTCGGCAATTAGTCCTGCTGAAAGATCTCTTCCCTACTTCACCTATTCTGCGATCGGTTGGGGGAGGCTGGGTAACTAGAAATATTTGTCCCTGCTTCCCAGTAGGGCAACAGGGCGCAATGTGAGCCTTTTTATAAACACCAGCCTTGCAGGTTCATAACTGGCCCCTAGAGAAGCAGAAGATGTGAGGGCTGTAGTCATGAGATTGAAAAATAAATCATAGGCCCCTTTTATAGCTTCACGGAGGTGCATACTCTCATATATTTAGCAACAATCCTTTTCGAAGAACCGTGACGTCAGGTATAGTTGCTTCCTGGAGAGGCTGGAGCCTGTCTAGATTAAAAGAAATGGGTCTCATAATTTGCTCTCCTTAGAAGATCCCTGGCTCCATGTTATTCTGTTGTTTTCACCGATGGTTCCCTACCTCTGTAAATCCTCAATTAGCATGTTTCTCTTGTAGGACGTATAATTACTGCTTGGCAGACAAGTTGACTGAAGTGGCCATTTGGTCGGAGCGTGACATTGTAGTATCAGGTTGGTAATGAGATGCCTTTCCAGTGGCCTGAGCATAGACGTTTTAGCGGAAGGTAAAGGATGCCGAGGCTCACACAGGGGGACAGGCTGTTAGGAGACTGTAACATCTGTGAGCCCTAAGTCCAAACAGGTTCCTGGCTAAATAGTTTGTGGCAGCCGTGAGTAAAGCGAGAGAGGGAGAGAGAAACCCTTGGCTGGGAGGACATCAGCCTTGGATGCTGGACAGATGTTAAGGCCCTGCACAGATTTCTGCAGCATCCTTACAGACATGCTTCCAACCCACATCAGACAGAGTAACTGAGAGCTTAGACAGTAACTGAGACAGAGTAAAAAAGAGCTTCAGCCATGATCTTAACCACAGGCATAGAATCACCACCCCACACACACACCCCACCCCCCTCTTAGGCCTGCCCCAGGTCGTAGGAAAAGCGCGGCTCAACGGTTGCTGGTTTTGTGTTGACAGTCTTCTAGAGATCATTAATTGCACCGAATGAAAACCATTAACTCGGAGGATGTTGTTTTTGTTTTGCAAGGTTGAGCTGAATAAAGAGATTAATGGAATGGAATGAACATTAAGAATTGAGATTCAGAGCTCGGGACGAAAGGCGCTGGTTGAAGGTCTGGGTTTATGATGTCATAAAATTGCTGGAATGGGTTGTTATTGGTATCGCCACAAGCTTCAGCTGCTGTATTTCTGGCTTCTTGGAAGGGCTGCAGCTGAGCACTTTATTGTAGGTTATTTTGGAAAAAAAAAGGAAAGAAATCATTAGACAGTATCATTTTACTGTTTCTCACTTGTTTTGTCACTAATCTTGAACCACATATTTTGCCAAAGGAGGATTTAATAGTTTTAATAGCAGGCGGAGTGTTTTAAGGTGTCATGTCCTGTTCTAACAGGATTTAGCTGGAATAAAAATATCATGGTGCGTTTGTCTTTCAAATGCGGCCATTACCATTCTGTACAAGTAAAATGCCTCTTGTGTGGATTCGGCTATTCCACTGTCCCCTGATAAAGCCTATTGTTCTGCTCAGGCTTTCTGCATCCGCTTAATGCATTTTACATCCACTCTGTCCTATGACGAATATAAATAGCACTTCACTGATGATACGGGCCTGCTGTGTCATTCCAACAGCCCACATATAGGAAAAAAAAAACCTTGGCAGTTGAAGCTGTTTAAATGTCAGCACTCTTCCTACCTACAATCCGGCCACTTAGCGAACAAAGTCAATATGTAGAACACATTGTTTGCCTGCCATTTTCAACTCCGGAGCGGGAGGCGTCATTAGCGGCCTCTGTTGTTTCCGGCGCGCTGAAGCAATTCTCAGACTGTTTGTGGTATGTTTGATGTGGGTTTGTAATATACCAGAGTTACATTTCATTCCATTTCTGGGTGCAGCCGATCGGCGCAGGCAACGCTGTTATTTTGGCATTGATCGTTTCGAAATGATTTGTTGTATCAAGAAATAAATTGCACATTGTAATAAAGCAGCGGCGCTCTGTTTGCCAGAATGTGTTTGTTGGTGACTGGCAGCTGTCGTCGGAGTGGCGGAGTGAGAGTGGGCCGTTTTAGTCATGATTCATATGTTTTACACATTCCAAATGCCGGGCTGTATTAATCACCCTAATCCAATTACATGCAACTTTACCATATGTCTGCGCTTAATGTCACGAGGCAAATCCGCCACTGGAAATTGCTGCCGAGTTAATTGGCTTTTTATCCATGCGAGGCTTGTAAGTCATCCATTCACCTAAATCACAAGGTTTAGTCACCAGATTTACTCCACTCAGCTCCTCCGTGTTTGCCAGACTTCTGCCAGCGCTGATGCGGTGATGTCATCTGTCACAGTAGAGCCGGGTCGGCTACTCCCCGCCACCCCGCACTGCATCGTATCGCATCACGCTCTGCCCTGCAGGAAAACCAGCCGATAGGCTGGATGTGAGCTAGTCGCAAAGCACTGAGCCTCCCTCTTTTTAAGGTTCGCCATCAGCACTGGGCTATTTTCAGAGACGACACTTTTTCATGGTGTGAAAGTGGCGACAGTTGCAGCTATCCTAGCACAAAGCTTACCACCTCACACCTGCTCAGCGGCTCAAGCGCACTGGGCATCTTGGTGAAGAAGAGCGATTTAGTACACTTCATGACCCCTGTATGTCCAGCAGCCCTGTACAGGCAAGGGTGTTTGAGCACACGAGCTATTCTGGAAACATTAATAGGAGCAATGAAATGAGAGTGAATGATATTCACTTTAATGTTGTTAATTTTATTTATATTGGTCCATTTGTCATGCAGTGGTGTAAAAAGCATAAGAATATTGAGGCGAATTTTCAACATAATGGCAGTAATTTATATCACTCCTCGTGGCTTTTTTTTCTGGCACTACCACTGTTTAGAATAGGGAGAACTTGTGTTCTCATTTAAGCAAAAGTTTCCTCCAGGAGAAATTATATGATTAACAAACCCATTGACTTGGGGAATTTGAGCAATGAAGCAGCGGGTCTTTGTGGGTTTGCATTCTTACTGTAATTCATTGTCATTAGTTGAATTCATATGAGAGAAAGCAAGCAGAACACAGCTGGCTGACTGTGAATCGCCCGTTTTCCAATGAGCAGAAATCACACTTAAACTGCTTGCAGACTGAGAGGCAGTGCAGCATCAGTAGGGAATGTGGTGCAGCCATGCAGTCATCATCCTCGTCCCCCTCCCATTTCATCAGTCAGGCCCTCTTGGTTTATGTTTTTTTTTTTTTTTTTAATGCAATTTTCCCCATTCAAATTTAACACTGAAAGATTGTTTTCATTAGTATCTGACAATAACTGGGATATTTAAACAGATGACTGGGTTTCAATTTCATCCCCTTGTCACAGAATGAGCATTTTAGGCCGGTGCCTGGGAGAGAAGGAGCCGAGATGAAGAATGTGCCGGTTTGCTTTCGGAGATTTATGCGAGTCAGACCCGGGGCATGGCTGGGCTTTTTTTTTTTTTAACAGTCTTCATTAGAATTCTAGCTAAGAACGGAGTAGCAAATTACCAAAAAATGTATTGTTTAAAGCAAGGAAAAAAACGAAATGGTTATGGTAAATCAGCCACACTTTAATCTAACTATTAAAAGGACACAATGTATATTTGTAATGTGCATTATGATTAATGGAATCATAATACAGAGAGACAATAAACTCCAGTTAAAACATTACATTGAATCTCTGTAGTATTGCTATATTACAATTCAGGAAAGTACTGTTCCATATTATAAAATGAAACACTCCTTTCAAATTGGATGTGTACTTCAAATGATTAATCCAGCTGTGTTATAATCAATATTGTGGTTACAGTTAATTTTGTATTGTAAGGATAGCTTGCGGATACAGACAGAACGGAACAGTACCGCTGGAAATTATGGGGGGCAGTGTAGCCAACAGTTAAAGAGAAACTCTGGCAGAAACTTTTACCATACGATGGCCTCACAGTCCACTACCATCAATATCGCTGCCTCGTTCATCTTTTTTTTTTTTTTTTTTTTTTTTGCACTCAGCACATTGTAACCCCCATGCTTGACTCTGCACTGCCCGGTTGTGGATATAGTGCTCAATATTCACGCCAATGCAAAGGACACTTCCGTTTCCATATGTTAAGAGAATATAAATGAGCCCCCTGTGGGAATTTTTTTTTTTTTTTTAGTATAGCATGGCATGCTTGACCGGGCAGGGAATCGAACCCAGGCAGAGTTCCCCCTCTATTCTACACCAGCTGCTGTTTGAATGTTTGTTTTCTATTTCTTACTGATGAGGTGATCACAGGGGAAGATGTGGAGTAAGATGTAGAGACTAGAGGTGGCAAGTGTCTTAATCAGCTCCCCTGCATCTAATGTGATTGTTGATCACATTAAGCATGGAGGATGGGGAAATGATGAATGAATGGTGAATTAGAGGCATGGCCTGACTGTCATACTCCAGAGAAACTAATCAGTACTATTCTCTCTCTGCCCTCCTCATTCTAGCCCTAAGAAAGCAATCTAAGGATAGATGTGCCTCAATTACATTCAAATAGATCAAATTTCACACCCATTCATTTGCCAGCAACATGGTGCATGATAAACATTGTATTGCTTCATTAATAACCAGACGTCACCCTCATTAGTCCCCCTTTGTGCATGACTAACAGGAGGGATCATTAGTCAAAACCAATATTAACAGGTACATCCAATTTTCATACCTCCCACCATATTAACAGAATGCCAACCCCAAGTGGTCATTAATCACCCGCTGCTGAGTGAGTCACTTGCGTGTGCGCACGCACACACACACACACACACACACACACACACACACACACACACACACAGGCATATAGCATCTAACACCAGTTGTACAAATGCTAATGCAATATAATCCTCTGTACTCTCATCTTAAAAGGATGCTTTAACCAAAAATAGGAGGAATCCAGGGGTAATTAGTGGGGGATGTCCCAATCATTTTTTACCCCCGATTCGATCCCAGTAGTTAATAGTTAATGCTGACTATCGGCCAATACCGATCTGATCCGATCTTTGTGTTTCAATAATTCACAATGTGCTATACTGAGTAGTAAACACCAGTAAAATCACTGACATTGTAAACATTCTAATCATCAGATATAGAAACTGTAATAAACTGTGGTGTTTAATATCTTCCAGTCCAGTCTGAATAACCTACCTGCCAATTCAGCTCCCAAGTCACTTTTATGTGTGCATTAGCCTCCTCCTCGGTTTTGAATGCACCGTTTAGAGCCAGTTTAGAACGTGGAAACAGAGCATTCCCATGATAGTTTGGTTTCTAACCATGAACCAAAAAATGAGAAGTTTGTCTGCAGAGGATCATGTTTATTAATGACGCCTGAAAGATCAGAACCTTAAAAGGTGATAACCGATCCATAAAAAAAAGGCCTGGATTGGCCCCCGATCCTGAGTCAGTGGATCGGATCAGGACGTCCCTAACAATTAGCGTTATACTAACAATATGCTGTGGTGAGTATTCCCTGAAGTAATGGTGCTGGATGGAGTCTTCCTCCTTTTCTTTTGTGTCTCGCTCTTCTTCCCGACAGTGATGCCCTTCGGCATTCGTGAGGAAGTAGAGATATAAACTTTCAGCAGGGAGATGAGAGTGGGTGAAACAGTAATATGATGCACCTTCTTACTCTTCTTGGCCCCAGGGGGTGCCCGGTTAACTTGGTGGCCTGAGGAGATCACTCACTATCTGAGGCTAGTCGCGCCATTCGCACTGTCGGGGTTTCAGGTGGCTGAGAGCAGGGGCCCGGGTGAGTGACAGGTGAGCGGCAAGGCTTAATTCCTGGGGAATAGCTCCAAAGCCTGGGTAAACAGCGCGCTGTATTAGAGAGGCCGGTGCGTGATAGCTGGCGAGGCAGTGCCGGCAGGCCCATAATCTCCTGCAAGTACAGCTCGCGCCATGCTTTTAATTTAGTTTTCGCCCAAGTGGGTAAGCTGTCTGGCTATGTGAAGTAGATCAGTATATACAGAGGGGGGGACCTGACGGCCTCTCTCCCAAGTGCTGAAGTTCACTCGCCGTCTACACACTTCCTAGGAAGGACAGAAACAGGGAGGGAGAGAGATGGAAAGGTAGATCACTCAGACTATTTCAGGCACACAAGCTGAAACTCAAGACATCAGAGTATCTCCTCACTAAAAAAGCATGTCTCATTAAGGATATTCTCCAATAATAAAGGGGATCTCAAGGAACCTCATGATGGTGTAGGTTTTTGTGTTGCAAGGCTGGATGATCCCTAAAGACCAGTTTCAGAACCACTGCTTGAGGGAACCAACAGTGGTTCTTATGTGGCATTTCTCCTATAGAGCCCTTTTGGGAAGAGTGTATTAATCTAAGCAAAGGGAGTATACATGCACTTCCCATTCCATCATGTTGGCTGCTACACAATCCTTTGCAACTTCTTGCTTACTCCAAAGATCCAGGCTTGATTGAATCTGAGTGAAAACTTGGATCACTGCCCCAGTAAGAGTGGCCGTATGTCTCCAGACAATCGGATCAGTTGGCCTCCATCTCATTATCCACTGTACAGGAAAGGGTAATAAAGCAGTGAAAGCAAGTCAAGATCCTGATTATCCCAGAATATCATCTCCCATTTCCCTTTTGATTTTCATCCCAGTGATCCTTGTTCCGTGTTCTCAGGAGGTTCTGTTTTTGTGTACGGCATCGCTCTCAGAGCCATGACTGGCTTGACATTTTACAAAGGACGTCAGTCAGACGTGCACAGTGGGTTGGTTGATACAGTATGTAGCTAAGAGGGAGGGGATGCTTGCTAAATTCACGCTGTTACCAGGGCACCTTTACATGGTACATGATTAGGACAGCATAGCAATGCCCAGCACTTCTTAAAAAAAACAAAAACAATTCCACTGCACTTCTCTGTGAGTGACTTCAACCGAGTAAAATCTGGAGCGTAGATCAACCACTTCAGGAAGAGCACAGCGTCCTTGTCATCGCCACAAATGTGTATTTCCAATTTGTCACGGAATACTTTATGAGGAAACAGATGGTTGTCACAGGCAAATAAAAACACTCGGCTCCACTAGCTTTCTGCGGCTTTACAGGATGAGTTATTACTTTGGAAAAGGCTCTGAAATTTCATAAATGAGATTGGTTGGTGTTTGGGCATCTTGCCCTAGATATTGATAAGCTTGTTTAGGGCTATATGAACTGTTGTTCATTTCACTTACACACTTGGCATTTGCCACATCTGTCCTTTAGACTACCATTCTTAATGCTGTTATGTGTCGGCTGTCATCGCTGTAGTACTCATGTATTCCTAAGCAATAAAGATTTGTCACCTATATGACATGTGTACAGCGTCACGTCACGTTACCAACGTCACGTCACGTTACCAACTCCCCAGATAGACCTCTAAGCAGTTTTTAGATCCAGATCTGACATTAATTGGCAGATTACAGTATCCACAATGTTAAGCAACACCACCACTCATCCAGCCAAGCCAAGGCATTTTACATTACTTGCCGTAATTGTCCGTGCTAATTATTTTCCCATTATGATTACACAGTGTGCTGGCTCTTATCAAAAAAGTGCCTCTTTTTAGAGTAGCTTCCTATTAGCTGCACCCCCCCCCCCCCCCCCCCCCAAACACACACACACATAAGCTTTGATAGTTACGACAGTGCTGTGGGATTATGCAGGCTGTCTCATCTCTCTCTCTCTCTCTGTCACACTACCACCCCAAAGCCAGACTGCTCAAGATAATGTAACCGTAGCAACCAAGCTTCCCCATTGTTGCAAGCCGAATCTTGTTAGAGTTTGCTGGAACTTCCGTTTTCGGGGGTGGGTGGCGTTGTCTCTTTGTGGGGTGATCGCCTGCAAGGACCTGACATTGCTTTTCTGTGCTCCTGCTGTTACATTTCAGTTGTCTTTATGAGATGTTGTGCATGCACAGGGCTCATGGGTGACTTCAACCCCCGCCACTGGCTGCAGAATCCCAGCGCATGATTCATCTCTGCCCCCTCACCGCCTGGGCAATGCAGTGCTCGGGTGAAAGGCCCTCGACTCCTGCTGACGTTATCAACACCCTTTCAACTCCTCTGCTTTTGCATTACACAGTTTGAGCGCTTGCACGCTCAGCTCGAGTTTGCCTTCTCTTGAAAGGCTCTCGCGTTCGTTTTCCCTTTACAGGTTCGCTACAGGCGACAGTACATTTTCAGTCAAACGTGAGGTGTTAAAGTAGTGAAGCTGAGGACAAGATGTGTTACTTGAACTGTACCTTGTTAATGCAGGGCCAGCACAGAAAGAAGAGACCTCTATCTGAACCCTCTTCCATGCCTGTGCTACAGATTAATGGCTCCTTTTACGTATTCTGTTACTTTTGAATTACTGATGTGGAAGTTATGCAATTTCAGGCACGCATACTGGCGAGAAGGGAAGAAATCCAGAAAGCAAATGTGTACAAGCTCCCTTTCAAGAACCTAGTGCTATTAGTTGAAGATGGTTTTACAGTCCACCCAAATCACCATGCCAGTGAGTTTAAAAGGTAGCTGATTTTCTTGATCTTAGCTACAAACAATGCTAAATTATACCTACTGACATTTTTGCACCTATTCTTTATGCTGCATTTGCTGCGTTCAAATTCCTTTATTTTATTATTATTTTGTTCCCTTTTTCTGCCTATTTGGTACTGCCAATTAACCCACCCCCAGCACTAGCAATGCTCTCGTCACTGGGAGGGTAAGGGCTCAACACAGATCTCCTCTGATACATGCAAAGCCAGCCACCGCCTCTTTTCAGACTGCTGCCGATGCAGCATCGCCAGACAGCCGACACGCTCTGAGGAAAGTGGCAGATCCCCGGCTCCACCACATCAGCTGACAGACACCTGTGTCTGTGCCGGCCAACATCGCCTAAGACTGATGAGGAGACCAACGCCATCCGCCCATCTGGAGAACAGATGTCACAGAAATGTTCTCAGAGAAAACATACAAGGAGAGTTATTTAGACACATTTAAAGCTGTGTCGATAATCTTCAATATTCACATGGACCTGTTGCTGCCTGAATGTAGTCTGAAAATACGTGAGCAGCACAGTGATTTCCACATTTTCAGCACTTAGACAATTACAAGCTTATGGAGAAGAAAGGGAGCCTGACGGTAACAGCAACAGCTGACCCTTAGCATTCATCTCCCCTACCCCCAGCCCACAAATGAACAATATTACATGTGGGACTGAAGCGAGGGGAGAGCTGCAGGTTCAGCCAGCTCATTAGATAGTTCTGGGAGGATCCTTCGGTTAACCTTTCCGCGCCAGGCCCCCTCAACAGCAAATAAGCCGATATCTCTTAATTGTCTATCTGTTTTGCATGCAGAACACAGGCCTTACTCTGGGAGCAGCCAGCTGAGTCTGTGGACCCCACCGCGATGCTAAAATCTCATTACACAGCCTCTGGACAAACTTTTGGCACCGCCCATACAATGCTTTACAGAGAGCTGCATGGATAAGTGTAGAAAAAGCAGCTCTGACTGGATTTAGATGTTTTGCCCTGCAGCATCTAGTTGCAGCATTTAAGGTCTATGTGGGAGTCAGTTGCTCTCAAATGCAGCACATTCACCCCTGTGCTTCTCTCTTCATTGACAATATAGACACTGTGTGATGTCTTTCTCTGCAAGCAGGTGTCAGTGCAGAGTGAGCGGTGGGGGTCAGTGTTATGAGAGGAGTCAGGGCTCCCAGGCAGTTGTGTCGGTGTGGCCAGTGTGTAAATGTGTCTGTCACCAGCTCGCCGTGGAGAAGCGGGTTGGACTGCCAAAGGGCATGACAGTTTAACCACCCGCACAGAACAGAGGGAACACCGCATGACCACAGGCGAGCGACTGCCCTGCCTAGAACAGCTCATGGTTTATGAATAGTTATTGAGGTCTTACAGCTCAATTGACTTGATTTATTATGTGGTAGGCCACTGGACTATGGGCTATGGATGGCATGTATTTGTGATGGGTATCAGGCATCATGCTATCTTCCCCCATAACACACCACTAACATCCTACTGATTTGCAAATTGGCTGCTTGTACATACTGTAGCTGTTCACTGTTTTGGTTAAGCTCTCACTCACTGGATTCTACACTGCAGTCAAGAGCATCTGCAATCTGATCATTCTGAGTGTTACGTTAGTGGGGTTCTTTAGTCCGCATTAAAAACAAGATAACAGGCCGAGCTGTAGCCTGAGTGGCCCTGTTGTTCCACAGTTCAGTCACTTTATTTTGTTTTGACTTTTTATACAAAACAACTTTCGCTTTAAAGGTGCTGTATGTGATTCTGGAGAATGCCTGTTGATATTTGAATTCATCAGTTAAACAAACACACCCCTCTCTTCAGTGGTCCTTCAGAAGCTCTGCCTCCCAAATATATGCATGTGCATTGCCAAGGTAATGACACTGGGCTTGCGGACCAAAAGACAGCAAACGCAAGCACAGCTTCCAAAAAAGTCCTAAGCACAACATCCATGCAAACATCCAAAACACACTGTCCAAAACATAGTATCCAAAACCCAACATCCAAAAGACACTGTCCAAAAACCCATCATCCAAAACCCAACATTCAAAAAACACTGTCCAAAACCCAACATCCAAAACATAGCATCCAAAACCCAACATCCAAAACATAGCATCCAAAACCCAACATCCAAAAGACACTGTCCAAAAACCCATCATCCAAACCCCATTATCCTAAATCCAACATCCAAAACACGCTGTCCAAAACCCAACATCCAATACATAGCATCCAAAACCCAACATCCAAAAGACACTGTCCAAAAACCCATCATCCAAAACCCAACATTCAAAAAACACTGTCCAAAACCCAACATCCAAAACATAGCATCCAAAACCCAACATCCAAAACACACTGTCCAAAACGCAACATCCAATACATAGCATCCAAAACCCAACATCCAAAAGACACTGTCCAAAAACCCATCATCCAAACCCCATTATCCTAAATCCAACATCCAAAACACGCTGTCCAAAACCCAACATCCAATACATAGCATCCAAAACCCAACATCCAAAAGACACTGTCCAAAAACCCATCATCCAAAACTCAACATCCAAAACGTAGCATCCTAATCCCAACATCCAAAACATTGCATCCAAAACCCAACATCCAAAATACACCGTCCAAAACCCAACATCCAAAACATAGCATCCAAAACCCAACACCCAAAACATAGCATCCAAAAGCCAACATCCAAAAGCCAACATCCAAAACACAGCATTCAAAACACACTGTCCAAAACCCAACATCCAGAACATAGCATCCAAAACACGCTGTCCAAAACCCAACATCCAGAACATAGCATCCAAAACACGCTGTCCAAAACCCAACATCCAAAACACACTTCTTCAAAAGCCAATATCCAAAACCCGACATCCAAAACACAGCATCCAAAACACGCTGTCCAGAACCCAACATCCAAAACCCAACATCCAAAACACAGCATCCAAAACACGCTGTCCAGAACCCAACATCCAAAATCCAACATCCAAGACACAACATCCAAAACACACTGTCCAAAACCCAACATCCAAAACCCAACATCCAAAACATACTGTCCAGAACCCAACATCCAAAATCCAACATCCAAGACACAACATCCAAAACACACTGTCCAAAACACACTGTCCAAAACCCAACATCCAAAACCCAACATCCAAAACACACTGTCCAAAACCCAACATCCAAAACCCAACATCCAAAACACACTGTCCAAAACCCAACATCCAAAACCCAACATCCAAAACACACTGTCCAAAACCCAACATCCAAAATCCAACATCCAAAACCCAACATCCAAAACACACTGTCCAAAACCCAACATTCAAAACCCAACATTCAAAACCCAACATCCAAAACACAGCATCCAAAACACACTGTCCAAAACCCAACATCCAAAACCCAACATCCAAAACACACTGTCCAAAACCCAACATCCAAAACCCAACATCCAAAACACACTGTCCAAAACCCAACATCCAAAATCCAACATCCAAAACCCAACATCCAAAACACACTGTCCAAAACCCAACATTCAAAACCCAACATTCAAAACCCAACATCCAAAACACAGCATCCAAAACACACTGTCTAAAATCCAACATTCAAAACCCAACATTCAAAACCCAACATCCAAAACACAGCATCCAAAACACAAAGTCCAAAACACAGTATTTTTAACCCAAATGAACACAGTATTCAAAACACATCGAAGTAAAAACTGATTTATTTATCTGAGTTATTTCTTTACATTGTTTCTACACAATTACAGTGCCCTGGGTAGGCTGTAGGCTTGTATGATCTAATCTTGGAAGGATTACCTATGATATGTGTAACATCTATGTTATCTAAAGGAGCATTATGATGGAAGATATTTTAGATTCATGACTTATTGCCATTGTTGTATGATTAAAAACCGTGGAAAAGCCAAGTAGTTGGCTATAGCTAGGATAGCGATCGCTAGGCTGTAGGTTAGCAAGCTGTTGCTACAATTGCTGTCTCTAAGTAAACCATTTAGGATTATCAATCTCAAACATTCACAAACGGGACAAAACAATACTGGCCTATTTCTGTGAAACAGCAAAAAGTAAGTCCTCCACCAATTCAGCTGGGGTAGCGCAACATCCTCATTCCTTTGTATGTCTTTCAGCATTCAGAGGTCTCTCCATCATCCAAGGGTTTTTGCCCTTGGCTGGTCTAAGAACTTTTTGTTTAGCTTTTGTTTGTCAGATCTTTTCCTTTTTGACAGTTTTTTGGCCATTTCTCATTACCGATGCCTGTAGTTCAACACACAGCATATACACAGATACACAGTTGCTGATCGGCTGGAATAGTGTTGTGTAGCTTGGTCCGAGCCACTTTGTTGGGTATTTTTTTTCCATTAAAGAGCCAGAGCTGATTACAAACACTGGACTTTTTACCAGCGCACAAATAGACCGACCTATAATGATAATAATGGATTGAAATCATATACAACTTCTTTAAGTGCCAAAAAGTGCCCGTGTTCCACCTCATGATACGACCATCGTTGTCATAACAATAGCATCATACACAAACCCACACACTATTCTGGATCAGACTCGGAAGATATATGTCTCTTTATTCTGTGCTATAGGGACTAGTGTTATGGTAGCAGATGACTGTGTAGGTGGTGAAGATAAAGTATCCAATCCCCCTTGAAAAGCATGTCATATGAACTATTTATTGCCTCTGACTCCACTAGCAAAAACTGTGTGTGTGTATGAGAGAGTGTGGGACAAGGTTACTCACTTTGATTAAGCCTGAGTCCTCCAACAACCCATACTATGGTGTGACCCTACAAAGAGCTTTTAGCTTTCCTCTCATGGCTGCGTCATATAATCTCTTCCCCACCAGTACAGCTTTGTAAAACGAATCTCACGAGTACCTATGGCCAATATCAGAAACGCTGCAATAACCAGCTTGGGATATAAGTCTTATGTTGACTGTTTGGGATGGAGCAGTAAATAACAGAGACTGTTATTTTGTTCTGGCTTCTCGTGCTCTGCCTTTGCAAGCACAGTTTCTGGCTTACTGGGAAGTTCCATTAAAAAAAGGCTCCACGATTCATTGTTCTCTACCTCCCTGCCCTTCACAACTCCTGTTTCTTCTTCTTCTTTTTTTTTTGTACTCTGATTCAGGATTTTTTTTTTTACCATACACCTCAGTATGACAGTATTCCCCAACAGGTGGAGCAGTAAAAACGCAGGAAAAGCGATATTCATTTCCTTTATTGTATTTGCCACTGGGGAGCTTCTCTCCTAGTTGCGCTTAGGTGGGAGAGAGGGACAGATTGGTGCTGGTTTAACAGCTCCAATGATCCCGCAATGGAAGATATTGACTGCAGTGCGCCTGGAGGTCAATCGAAGTTCACAAGCCGAGACCATATTTATGACAATCTATAAAAACGCAAGGCTTAAAAGTACAGTGGAACTGGTGGGCTCCAGGAATTTGCTGTCAGATTGATTGCCTCTGTTTGCAGGTAATGCTTTTCTCACTTTCTCGCTCTGCTCCGCTCCCATTGGCTTTCTGTCTGTTTATTTACTTCCTTCTTTCATCAGCGCTTTTCATTTTTGGGAATAACCTTTGAACCCCTGCACTTCATCCAAAAATGACGTCAAACCGAGCTTCCAGCAAGCTGCTATTTCCAGCTCTGTAAACGTAGGACTTCAAGCGGAGTTCTGGCTGGTTAGCAACTTGCTGGCTTCCTTTGCACGCTGTGGATGCATAGGGTTCAAGAGTCAAGCTGTCACCAAGGTTACAGCGTTCGTCTCGAACCTTCTTTGATGTTTATCATTCTTTCTATCACGGCCCGCCTGTGCTGTATCGCTCAGCGTAGTTCTGGCTGGCCTAAGTTTCATAAGATGTGTCCTACAAGACTGTCCAACCTATGGTTACTGGTTTGTCAGTGGGGGTTGTACTGCTGCACTGGTTTCTGGTAAAAATGATGTCGGGTATAAATTGGCCTAATGTGTTCACTGTACATGGGTCAGTATATATCCTCATTCAGGAGCAGGTCACCCTGCTATCCACATTATCTGCGAGGCTTGCTCGCTCACTGTCTGGATTCACGTCCCTCGCTCACGGCAGCACGCTGTGGTTCCAGGTTTGGCCAGCCTAGGCGTTTTTGCTCAGTGGCTGGTCCCCCAGCTCCCCTACCTTTGTCATTATAGTGCAGTTCGAGCGCAGTTTACGTTAACACCTGTTTAACACAGGATTCATTTCTGGTCCCCTTTTGGTTTTCCCCCTAGCGCTAGCTGCTCGCGTTAGCTCAACTCGCGCCAGCCTCAGGTTCGATTTTGGTTCGCCCCTTAGTTGCTGTATCGTTTGCCTCATTTTGCCCTTTTATGTATCCTTGTTTTTTGTTAATGAATCTGCTTGCTTTGAAACCATCTCTGCGAGTGTTCGTCCCATCTTGATCTGGCCTAGCACGCCATGACAGTTACACTTTGGAGATACCAGGTTTTAGTGTTACAGTGATGATAACGATTTAGATGATTTTAACCCTCATTCCAAAGTCTATTCTGAGGAAATACCTGTGTCGACTAGATTTCCATCATTCTCTGCTTTTTTTTTTTTAGCTCTTAAACACCTGATTCAGCTCAGGTGATGAATGGAATCAGGTTTGTAATTCCCAGAGCAATGATAAACTGCAGAGTATAGGTGCTCTAGGGCTGGAATTGAGAAGCGCTGCTTTAAGAAAGCGCAGATAAAACGTACCTAATGAATGCATCGCATTATCACAGTTTTCGCTCGCTCAATGTCAGATGTTCACGGTTAGTCCCTAAGGTTAAGGATACAAAGTTATCAGGCTGTCACCATCAGTACAAGTCAAGGTGGTTACGTGCATTTATTCCTAATACTGGCTAATAGGGTCCTCCACCCCACACACATTAGGAGAACCTAAACCTAAGTCAGGCCCCCGAATCCTTTGTAATCCTCTCGTTCGTTTGGCCTGAAACCTCTGGTATTTTCAATGAGCTTTAGAGGTGATACCGCTTTGCCATTAGGGAGGCTGTGTATTGTGTAGCGGCTGGAGGTTGAACGGCGAGGCCAGAGGCTGGCCTTGTTTAATAAGTCCACTGCCGGCTCGCACCCAGGAGCTCCACACCTGATCCCTCTAAAATCACCTCCGCCTGCCGAGTCGCGCGGCCGGAAATACCCTTTTAACTGTAAACGGGTTCATCCTTCCCGTTTGCATTCCCATATGCATAATGAGAGCGTGTAAGTGAGCGATTGAACACTGGGGCTCATTTATCTCCTTGGCTCGACCACTCTCCCTGTCTTTTGTGTGTCCTCCTCGTTTTCCCTTTTGGCAAAGTCATAGCTGCGTTCAGACCATAGGGCCCATGGATGTCCTTTCACTGGGAAACAGGTGACAGGACCCTGTGTGTGTGTGTGTGAGTGTGTGTGTGTGAAGAAGCCAGGGTGTGAACGTATGCCAGGAAGCCGTTACATAGGCCCTCCAGGTCTGGCCCCTGACTGCATTTTCTTACCAGGCTGCAAAAGAGGAGGCTTTGGATACCTGCTAAAAATATGCTTTCCCTGGAGCGCAGAGCAAATCTTGCACCAGCCACTGACCACCTTTAGCTTCTAGTTCTTTGGGCATTCTTCATCAAATACCATTCTGTCAGAGGCAGGAAGTCCTAGGCACGTGAGTCTGCCCCTGTATTTTATTTCGTTATTTATTTATTAATTTATTTTCTTTCTTTTTTTTTTTAGCATGACACCCCTTTCCCCTTTATCTGTCCCTGTTGTTGCACTGCACTCTGTCTACTACAAAACTATTTGTAGTCCTGTCTGAGGACTAAGCTGCTGTATGCTGTCCGTGCTCCGCTAAGATCGATACCTACACCATTTTGCTTTCCCTCCATATAACCTCTTGCACCTGACACGTTGACATCAATTCCCTGTGACAGATGACAAAATCCTGCTATGCCCCATCCATCTCCGACCAAAGCCCGGGAAGGGACCTTTCAGGGTAATAGGCTCTAATAGTCTCTCTCCTTGAGTGGCGAATTTCTCTTGCCAAGGAGGCTTCGACGAAGGTGTCTGCCGCTAGTAGTCACCTGGGGACGATTCGTATAAAAGCTCTGCACGGCGACGCGAGGAATAGCTACGGAGCCCCCAGCAGTATCTGTCTGCAGCTTTGGTAACAAATCCCCCGTCTTTCGGCGGCGTGAAAGGAGGAATTATTTTCCTCCATGCAGCTTAGCCTAGCATTGTGAGGAGAAGTTATTATCATGTGTGGAGAATATAGATGCCATGACATTTTCCCTTTTTTTCTCCGCTGAGCAGAGAGGGGAGGCCTTCTGGTGACGAGACATATGATTAAATCCCGACTCTGGGATTCTTGCGAGATCCAGGGAAAGACATTGCTGAGGGGCTTCCTTAGTCTTCCCGGCGGCCTCCCAGCAACGCACAGGGACGGATCAGATACAATAGACAGAGAAGCGGTAGCTGCGTATAAAGCAGAGCTTAGGAGGACCACTTAGGCGGCAGTTAATGCATTTGCGCTGAAAGGCAAGCAGAAATCACGTGATCAAGAGATATGCAGTCATTTTAATATCCACCCTGATGTGAGCGGGGTTGCAGTGCTCGCAGTAGCAGAGCTTGTCCTGCTGGCTGGTTGTTGGTCTGGTGTTTTTACAAAGTTTTGACGTAATCCGCTCAAGCGCAATCAGCGCACCCAGACCACGTAGGTGAACGGTAATTGTGTTTTGTGCCAAAAGTTTGACAGACTCTCACCTTGGCCAGGAGTCCACAAAGTGGATTTCTCTTCACTTTGTGTCGGGTTTATGATGTTAGAGCATGACCTGAAATGTTCCTCCGTGTATTAAATGTGACTAGCCAGCCCATGGGAAGAGGCCGCTTAAACCAGAGGACTTACAATAGACCTCGGTCAAAATTCTCAGGCTTTACGTGCCCTTTGTAACTGAAACCAGAGCATTGTTTCAGTCTAGTCTTTCTTCCACCTTAGTCGACTCAATCAAACAACTGCTTGTGAATTTACGTCCAGTAATTATCCCCTACAAACCGCTGTTCAGAAGGCTTTCGTTTCCTCTTCAATAGTATTAACGTACTAAGCCTCATGACCATTTACTGGGGCACAAACACGGCAACAAATTTTAAATGGAACTACCCCAAGAAAATCATGTTCTAATGTATTGTTTCAATTATTCATATTGGCAAGGCTTTGTAAAATGATCTTAATGACTTCTGGAGCACCACAGCGAGTGGTTATTAGCACTCGCTAACACATTACTACAGCACAACGTGTCAAATCAATAATAATTAGGAGATGAAAGTTATTTCTTTTTTTTTTACGGTTCCTCCCTGTATAGTTTCATTAAAGGGCCGTCATTGTCAGCCAGGCTTTTGTGGTAACCGTTTATGAGTGGATCCTTATTAAAGCGGCAGGGATTTAGATTTTTACATGATTTCAGTAATGATCGTTGACAGGAGCTAAATAACGGTGCAAGGAATGACATATTATCATGTACTCTAGTGCTACTGGCCTAAAAGCGTAGCTTTGCAGCTATATACATGCAAGAAATGTCTTCATCCCTGTGGCTGTTATGTGATAGAGTTTGTTTTTCTCCTTCTGTCTGTCGAATTTAGAGCAGCCTTTAAAAAAAAAAAAAACTCCTGAAGGTCATATGAAACATAGCTAGCATAGTGAGACTGATCTGCTCAGAATAATTAAGGGATGTTGGCTTGCTTTTTGGCAGAATGTAGAATGTCTGAGATTGTAGCAATAACAGACATTATGAATTATTATATTTTAATACGTGTGCCATGTACCAAATTAGCATTATTCAGCATTATTCCTGGCTACATCTCATCTTTTTGGAAAGTATGCTATGAAAATGAATTTTTGATTGTTCCCAGCAGTTTCCGGATCCGGATGTATCCACAGATGTATTCCAGTTCATCTTAAGGTCCTTACTATACTGAATGTCCATAAAACTGACGTACACAAGAACATGTGCTCATGCACAATAACATATACACTTATGCTCGAAAAATGCATAATTCTTGTTTGTATATCCTGCAGTGGCGGCACACGGAAATATGCAGGGACCATGCAGCATTTTTAAAGCATCATTGGAAATCAATAGCTCTCCTGTTGTTGATGATGTTTTCATGAAAGTGCTTCCTCCTTCCTCTCGCGCTCTCCGCTGTTGATATCGATTTCATTGTCAGCCTCACCATGTAACACTGTTTTATCCTGTCTAGTAATTTTATCTTTGTCCTTAATAACTCCTTGATTATCACTGCATGAATGACGCAGAGCAAAAAGGGCAAAAATGGCTGGAAGGTGTTTGGACACAAATCTCCAGTTGAGCAATTCATTTGCGTTTGTTTGCTTTTAAAGAAAGTTGTACACAACAGGCTACAGTACAGGATCATTTAGCGTGTTTTTAATGTCTATGTGTTTTATCATTGAAGCGGAAGTGACGGGCATTGCCTCATAAAATCTTGATTTCAGCACCAAGGGTCTGCTCTGATTATTCCTGAAGACCTTCTCAGTCCGTTCTCCTTGGTATTCTCTGAGAAAGTGCTGCGAAGCGCAGAATCTTACATTGTAGCTAAACTGAAATGAAGCACCTTTAGGGGGAAGCCATGTGTGTTTAAGGTTAAAGCACTGAAACACAAAGTGGCTTCAAACCCAGGGAAGCAGTAAAGTCCCTCTTTGTTGTTCTCTCTTGTTTTACAATACTTTCCTTAAAAGTGTTTATGTGGGGTAGCTTTAAAGCAGCATTGTGGAGAATTGGTGTCTTGTAAAATGCATATACTACTCCGATTAAGTTATTATGCAGTGTTACTCAGTGTTAATCTCTAACCATAGATATGCTGTTCTCCCTATTACAAGTCAGTGGAGTATCGCAAGGTTCTAAAGCTGCTATTTGAAGGGTAAAATGTTGATTAATGTTGTTTTAATATTAAAAAAAGTTTTAGGAAATTTATTTCCCATAGATTCCTGCAAATTCAAAGATAACCAAAGCTACTTCAACAAGAACATTTTCATGCACCTGCATCTAATAAGTCGAACATCACTAAACAATAAAATAAGTAATTATATTCTTCACTTTCAGACTACATATAATATTCTTTCAGCTTCTGCAGAATGCACAATTATTCTAACCGCCTGAGACCCACATTTTTAATTTATCCTATGTGGGATTAGTAGGACCTAACAAGTATAAAAAACTAAACCTAGCCTTTGTACAGGAAGCTATTTTTGCAAAGAACAATGTCCTCAGATGAGGCCAAAGGGTCAAAGTTTGAAAAAAGTAAGTATCATGGTGCAGTGAAGGAGAAATGTAATGTCCCCAAATGAGGATACAGGGTCTTTCATATCACATCATTTTTTTCTATGAACTTAGTTACACCTCATTTGGCAAAAATCACAACTTGCAAACACGCTAAAGGTCTTTCAGTTGTTTTCGTTGGAACCTTTACCCACACATCTTTGCAGGAGACCTCTAGTTCTGAGGAATTCTTGTTTTGTATTACAGCTTAGATCCTTTAATGTCTATTCACAACTTTTCTATTAATATTTTGGGTCAGGGGGCTGGCAGGGGGCAGGGAACATTTCAAAGGATTCAGTTTGTCCATATGGATTTTGAAGTATATTTTGGATCTTCATCCAGTTGTAGAAGTCTTTTCAGCTTTTGCTTTTTCACAGATGGTTTGACATTTGCATCCAGCATGTTCGTATTTTTGTGGAATCTATTCCTCCCTCCACCTTTGCAATATTGCCAGTTCCACTGGTGGCAACATAGCCCCACAGAATGATAGATCCACCCCCATGCTTCAGGGTTGGCAAGCTGTTCTCTTCATTAAAAGCAGTTGTTTTTTTTACAACTGATTGAGTCCCAAATGATTGAGTCCAAAAAGCTGTACTTGACTTCATCAGTCCACAGCGCTTGTTTCACTTACTTATATATATAAGTACACTTAAATACAGCACCACTGCTGCAAGACCTTATCCATCAGGTATGTAAATAGCCCTACTGTGGTTGATGTCCAAATTGTCCCCAGTGATTAAAGGCAAAATGGAGCCACCATCTGGTTCAGGGAGAGTTCAGGAGACCATTCTTTTTCTCCTGAGGGGATCCCCGGAAGAACGAATTAGTAATGGATTTCTAGCACTACGGCGAGGTCAATATCAGCTTTACTGTGTCATTAGAGTACAATTAAAGGGCCTCGGTGGCATGCAGTTATGCCTGGAACACTGTGCAATGCAGCACATGGGTCTGAACATGCATCACAAATGTCCCTGGTGTTAATGAATTGAATTTAAAAACCTCTGACAATTGAGCACGAGCTAAATTGCCAATCTCCATTGAGCACAGGGATGCCAGTCGTGCGCTTTTGTCTACAAATAGCCAAAGAAAACCCCAAGTGACCGTTAGACCAACCTTCCCAAGTGTACGTTAAAGACAAAGACCAGGGATGGAAATGACAGGACGTGATTATGGAACAAACACTCATGTTGGTTGTCTTGCTTGGGCGAGCAAGAACACCACTTCAGCTGTTTATCGCTCGCTCTCCAAACTTGCCTTTTTTTCCAGCTCAAGCCCACGGAAAACAGGAGGTCCAGAAAGAGGGAAAGAATAAAAATGAGCAGGTTCATGGCCTGATTCTGATTGTTCCGGAGAAGCTTCGCCAGTTTTTACACACAAATGGCCAAGTGCACTCCAATATGATAATCTTTGCCCGGAAGCACTCTCATATTATTGCATGTCAGATAGAGAAGCAGATAAAGAGGGCTCTACAGAGAGGGAAAGCAACAGATTTACAGTTTACGACCAACCACTGGCTCCACCGACATGCATGGCAGTTCTTGGGCAGCAATTAACGTTATCATCTGTTTCACAAACGCACACTGAATGTAACATTAAGGAGGATTAATGGCGAGCAACGTGAAGCATGAGAAGTAAATTTGGTGAGAATATAATATCTATAATATTTGAAACATTGGATAATTCTGTAATATTGTATAATGTCTGTAACAATGTATATCTATACAGTATATATCTATGCAGTATATATATATATATATATATATATATATATATATATATATATATATATATACACATACAACATTACACTATATATAATGTATGTAACTGTATACTATATATATATATAGTGTATATAGTGTTAGTCCAAAACCACCAGGTACGTGTTTTGCCTACAGTTGACTTAAGCCAAAGACATCTGGGCTGCCATTAGCAACTAGAATACTACAGAGACTGGGTTTGTTAAATGGAAGCAAACAAACAAACAACAAAACACAACAGCAAACACTGTGAGCAATGGATCCCTCTGCAGATCCCCAGTAGGACCTCCCCTACCATCTCTCTCCATCTTCATTTCTTTGTTCTCTGTCTGTCTGTCTCTCTCTCTCTCTCTTTCCCTCTGTCTCTCTCTCTCCCTCTGCTCTTAATGAATATTTATATCCACGCTGTTGAGTAACCACTGAATATTTTCAAGGTCATGTTCAAGAGGCTTTATTGTCATTTCAAGCAAAAGTGGAAGCACGGAGCATAAGAAAAGTATCAAAAATATAAATTAAATTTGATTGGCACAGCAAGCAGACAGGACAGTGCAGCACCGGCACAGCACAGCAAAGTACTGAATATGTGTGAATAAGATGTAAGGTATTCTGCAGTCAGCTTATGGCATATGTGAACACAGCAGTTACTGGGGTTCAGCAATACAGGTTTTCAGTTAAACACAGTATTAGGTGCGCAAGACGTTAGCATTGTGTTGGGTGTATTAGTATTAGGTGTGCAATGTGTGCCAATTGAAGTATGTGTTAGAGAATGAGGGGTCAGAGTATTAGAGTATTGAGGAGTTTAATAGTGTGAGAAAAGAAGCTGTTGCACAGTCTGGCAGCGATGGCCCATGTGCTCTGATACCTTCGGCCAAACGGCAGCAGGAAAAAGAGTTTGCGAGACACAGCATTACTGCGGATGGGGTTATCCATAATGCCAGTGGCTTCACAAATGCATGTCCATTATGGAAGGTCTGCTGTTAGCTTTTGCAATCAGAGACGTTGCAATTTCCAAACCAGACAGTAATGCAGCTGTTTAAGATGTTCCCTGTTCTGTAGAACATAGTGAGGATGAGGAGGGGGAGATGAGTTTCCCTCAGTCTCCACAGGAAGTAGAGATGCTGCTGTGATTTCTTCACAGTGGAGCAGGTGGTAAATGAACCAGGTAAGAAGATTTTCCTCAATTTAAACACAAAGGAACTTGGTGCTCATTACAATCTCCACAAGCAGAGGCATTGATGTTAAGTGGGGGTGATCATCTCATACTCTCCAGAAGTCAGCCATCATCTCTTTAGTTGAGTGCACCAGTCTGCCAGCAGCTGCCTAACCTCTGTGTCTCTCTGTGTCGACTCAGTTCTGGAGTATATCCACCATGTGTCCTCAACAAGCTTGATGTGATTCGAACTGTACTTTGCAGCACAGTTGTGAATCAGCAGAGTGAACAGCAGTAGACTGAGCAGACAGCTCTGGGGACACCAGTGTTTAGTGTGGTGGTCCAGGTGTTGAATGCTGGACTGAATATCTATGACTAAGTGTAAGTGTCTTCATTGTCCAGGTGGGTGAAGGCATGATTGGGACAATACGCAAACTGCCGTGGGTCCAGTAAACGGAGCAGTTGGTTCTTGATGTGCGTCATGATTAACCTCTCCAAGCACTTCTTGATACTTGAGTGCGTCACGATATTCATGAGTGTGGTTGCAACAGGACAACAGTCGTTAAGGCAGGACACTGAAGACTTTTCTGGGACAGGAATAATGGTGTTCATCACCATCAATCTGTTCTGCACTTAAGTGTAGAAGTCCTTCAGCGCATCTGGAAGGGAGGCATTACTGTCACAGGCAGGTGACGATGTGTTGTAATTGTTGATGTCCTGGATGCCCTTTCACATGTGTGTCAACAGTGTCCTGGAAGTGGTCATTGATTTTCTGTGCATAGGTGCGCTTCGACTCTCTTCAGATTGCCTGGGCAAGGTTGGCCCTTGCTGTTCTCAGGTCCGCCTTATCACCATATCAGCACCATTTAGTGCTGATATAAACACATAGCCGCCATCTCAGATCTTACCACACTGATTGTCATTGACTTTTGAGGCTAGCCGCTACAGCTGAATAGCGGTGTGCAATGGCGGAGTTCATCCAAGGACAACTGACCGGCTAGGATTGTCCTTTTTGCTCTCTGTACTTCTCCTTTCCTTTCTGGTGCCCCAATTCCATCAATGGCATCATATGACGTCGTGGACCGGAGGACTGGTCTGCCTATCAAGCTTGCCATTTTGTCTGACTTAAAGTGGCCACTGTGTGCAACAGTGCCATACTGCTAGAGTCAAGTACTTACTTTCTCTGAAGAGAAGTCTTTTCCTGCGATTGGAGTCGAAACACCAGCAAACTTCAGTAGTGCGGCTGTGGGCCTGGCACCTCACATATCTCACTGTGTAATTCCTCCTGTCAAATGGGCTGTTGCCAGGGCGATGGCGGGTGCAGAAGGGCTGCAGCTGAGGATGACCACTGTTGACACTTGTTTCGCTGTGATTAGTGAAGAATTAGCAAAGCCACACCAGAGAGAAAAGAGGGTCCAGAGCCGAACCCAAGCCTCATCAGTCATCTCCACACTTTATAAAAAGAGAGAGAGAGGGAGAGAGAGGGAGAGAGAGACCCGTCTGTGTAAACATTTCCCTCCCCGAGGCTAAGGGGAAGAACACAAAAGCGTAAAAGCATGCAGGCTTGGTATCGGTGGTGGCTCACTGGGCCATACACAGTAGAGCAATGAGGCCTGTAATTCACTGGGCACAGTCCAGACCCTACAGGCTACACTTTATAGTGGGGGCGTGAGTGGCAGTAGGGGATAGAGAAGCTGGCAGGCCCTTCACCTATTGCAGCAGCAACCTGGACCCTCTAGACTGCAGTGGGCAGACATCAGGCTGCCATTGAACTTGGCATGGGAGAGTACCAGTGTGAATAGAAAATGTTTGTCATTATACTGGGATACTTCAGTGTAATCATTTGGTGTATCTCAAAACACTTACAGTGGGCTAGATAGTCCCTTAATGGCATTGCTCCTGAGAATCCTTTTGACACCTCTATTTTTACTTGTGTAAACTACTTGTGTCTGGTGCTAAAACATAGATGAGTGGTTGAACTGTGGATTAATAATCGGTGTGGTTGGTGGAGCTGTAAAAAAATAAATAATATTTTTAAGTCTGAATTTTAAGACTTAACCTTTTGAGACCCTGTGGCCTCATATGGGAACATTACATTTCTGCTTCTCTGCACCATGAGACATCATTTTTTAAAACTTTGACCCTTTGGCCTCATATGAGAACATCATTTTGTGCAAAAACAACTTACTGTACAAAGACTAAGTTTAGTTTTTATACTTGCTAGGACCTACTCATCCCAAATAGCTAGGAGAAATTAAAAATGCACACCAAGCAAACCGGGTCTCCAATTTAAAATTGAGGTATTGGTTAAGTAGCTAAATCTACTTTTTTATTTATGTTGCAAGGGAAAATGTCAGATATATTAAAAGCAATAATCAGACTTTATTTAATACCAAGGTATAAAATACACACTAACAACTAACAACATTCATTAAAACAGTATAGCCTGACTGCCCCCCCCCCCCAAGTGTAATAACATTAAAAATCCATGCAACACATTTGTTCAATACACACAGCTTGCATACAGTGTGGTAAGTTGCAACAGTATTAGCAATATCGCAGCATACAGGAGTGTACAGTATTCAACACTGTAAAGTACAGTAGTAGCATCAATATGGGACAAATACAGTATTGACATTACATCAGCATCCTGCAGTCTCAGCCCAGTCCTTAAGGCCCCCCAGACAGTCTACGTTTTAGCTGTATCTCTGTGTTGTTAGGCTGGAGCAAGAATATGGACTGTCCCAGAGGTCTTGTTGGAGAACCAGTCATGTACAGAAATGTTGCACATAACTGCAGAATCATTGCAGCAGTTTCAAACAGTTCAGAATGAGCATCAGATCTGGCTCATGAAAAATGGCACTACAGGACAAAGTTGGGCGTCTGCGTGCTGGGAGCAGGATTCAGGATCGGTCTGTAATGAGATTTATTTCTATATATTACTATGAAGTAACATGTTTATTATTGAAAAGTAGCACTGGTTCAAGGTATTTACTGTAGATCTGAGGTATTTTGGAGTGTGGGAAAATAATCATGTATATTTATCATAGTATTAATTTCAGTTGAATCATAAACTCCTTAAAAGTCACAAATCCCATTCAAAGCACCTGTTCTGTAAAATGTATGTTGACAGTTGAGATTGCATGTTCCTGCCCTGAACAGTTGGAAGGAAAGTAGACGAGCGAAAGCAGTGAATATGTGGGTGCACTGCTGGGATTTAGAGCGTTCGTACAGTTGCACTGCACGCTCCTCAAAATCGAAACCCCGGCTTTGCTGTTTATTAAAAACCACTCCGAGTTGTTTTTCCGTCCGTGCCTCGAGCTGCCCACCCAACTCATAAACACCGTCATCGATATCAGACGTGGGTAGTGGAAAAAGACGTTCGGGGTGGTGTCTGTCTTTTGTTTTGTCCCTTCTTGGCAGTTCGATTACAGTTGGGGAGCGAAGCTTGAGGGGGAAAGTGAGGCGTCACGCTGCTCTGTGCTTGCTGTCTGACTTAATTGGGGTCGCTGGATGTTGTGATCTAATCTTATCTAAGGAAGACTTGCTAAGGCATGTTTAAGACGATGTGAATTTCCACATCTTCACATATGTTTACTTGCCCCCGGGTTGTTTTTGGATGTCAAAATATTCTGGATTTATTTTCCAGGCCGTGCAAGTGCGTAAAAATGCAAGTCCAATGGTGATGCCCTTGCCATCTGTGGAATAAGAAATCCGTGACAAAAGCATGTCGGAGAATTGATGGCAAAACAGCACACCTCTCTGCCTGTTCAAGGTCGGAGGTAGCCTTTTAGCTATCGCTTGGTTACTTCCACTGCCTTATGAATCATTGCAAAAACATATGCTGGGACCCATGCATATGCATGCCCATGACTCGAATGATCTGGAAACCCTCCTGGCAGTAAATTTATCATTGTTTTCAATGCGAATCCTTAATGAAATTAGGACAGCATGTAATTAAAGCTGCACAATTGCATCTGTAGACCATTTTCCTGGATTGATAATGATGAGGCAGATGAATTCGATTGAAGTGCTTTGCAAGACATAGATTAAATCAATTACAAGCATAGCCTCAAGTCCTCACATAATAGCTAGATATATCGCCAGATATTGGTTAACATAAGCGAATGGGAATCTTTTGTTTTTCAACTCTCTGACCCCTGTTTATACCCTGATGTATGGGAGCATTATCCTAAATGTCCACCATCTGCGGGTGACATTTAAGTTGGCTGTCTGTGGCAACCGTAGAGTTTTGTGTTTTTCGAAAATGGCTCCAGATGGCCACGTGCTTCTAAAGCTTCCCATCAACGCGGATTCTCTCCACATCATTTGACAGAAAGGGGGACGGGGGAAGTTAGCCAAGCCTAAGGGACATTAGTTTAGCAGATACAGTGTAGCGGCACCTCAGTCATGTTTAACAAACCATTGAGCACAAAGCCGCGGCTTAGCTCTGAACAGGTGTCTTGTCAGTTTGCTCTTTCTGTCCTGGCCCATGTTAAATGTGCTGATCTAATCTGAGACCTGTTCTCTAATGGGATGGGACTTGATTTGAAAAAATTCCCTGTTGCGATACCGGGGTCTATATTAATCACTGCTTGTTACTAGAATGTCTCAATGGCACTCTTGCTTTCTTAAGGCGACATTAGGTAGCATTCTTACCTTCAAATAACAGAAAATAACACATTCCAGAATAATGTAACATCATTTTGATGCTTCTTTGACTAACAACAAGAAGCCTCTTCCAGTGGCAGACAGGACAGACTCGTGAAAACTGCGTAATTTGTGAATGCAGCATATACCAATGCTGCATTACAGCTCCACTGTATTGATTTGATGTGTTTACCTGCATTGACTTTATCCTTCTCACTCACATTTTCATCTTGTATGGCTTTATGTCACTTTTACCATTTTATTTTTCTTAATTCAGTTTAATTTCATTCCTGTTTTGATTATTATTATTATTATTATCCAGTGTCGACCTGAGAAGGATGGGTTCCTTTTGAATCTGGGTTCTGACCTAAGGGAGTTTTTCCTTGCCACTGTTGCCATTAGCTAGCTCAAAAGAGGCTTGGACCCGGATCTCTGTAAAGCTGCTTTGTGACATTTGTTGTAAAAAGCTATATAAATAAATTGAATGGAATTTTCAAACCTGTCCTCAGGAACTCCAAGATTATTGCTCCAACCCAACACATTGGGAGGGCTGTTTTTGAGAATCTCTGCTTTATTGTACTGACAGATATTTTACCAAACCTTTAATTATGATATAAATACACATAAATGGTAAATAAATAAGTAATTAAATAAATATGAAATGATCACCAACACTACTGTTGTAAAGCAACCTGCATTATTCTATTATGGTGCATGCTTTACAAGGAGGCTGTAGCAGTAGATTGGCATTAAAAAAACAAAAAGAATATAGCAAATATAATATGCTACTGCACTTTTGCGCCGGGTCCCATGTACACGTGGTATCTGGTCGGCAAAGAAGTCGAAGCAGGCTGAAGCCCCAGATTCAGGAGGAAAGGACTGCTCAGAGCGGCCAGCTCATAGGAGAGCTGTGTGGAACAGACTGCTGGGCTCCGACAGGCTAATTTATCATAGTCCAGTTGCCAGGGCAACCTCAGTTCTTTTTGGAATCATGTGATCGAGGGCAGTTTTTGCTGGTGACTAGTGGTGAGTGACTTTAGGCTTAAGAGAAGCTTCCTGGGTACGAGCGCTGATTATAGACGAGAGCGAGAGGGAGAGTGACATTCCTCTTAACAATCACCCCCTGATGACAGCCAGCTGTAGAACCAAACAGAACCACCCTCGTCTTTCTCTCCGATTTGTTGTGATAGTTGCACAAAACACTCGTGCTACCTCTTAATTGTACTTATCAAAAGGGGTTTGGTGTTGAGTGAGTGGCTTGTGTGTGCAAGTGTGTGTGTGTGTGCGCGCGCATGTGTGTGTTTGCCTATCGGCTGCAGATGAATTTAAATGATGTTGAAGTGAGCGCTGCCGCCGCCGAGTAACACTTTCTCTTTGTGACACGCTGGCTGGCTGCCGTGTAAATGCCTGGGGGGGGGCTTTGTCTCTGGATGGAAGGGTTAGCTAAAGCACAATCTGCAGCCAAAACTCCAGCAGATCTGTGCTGCACGCACACACATGCGCAAGCCCGGCACAGTGCCTCTGTGCAGGGGTCCGGCTTGATTTGCTGGGAATTTCCTATGCTTACATAACTGAGAGGTTCCAGAACACTAACGAGAGACGTGAGCCACAGAGAAAGAGAGGAAGCAGAACTGCTCTTTTATCATAGCAAGGGTCATCTCTTTTTGGTGTCTAGTTTGAGTGGAATTTATGGAGAGCAAAAACTCTAGTCAGTTGCAGTGTGTCATATTTTTGTAGTTTAGTATACACAGTCATAGCAGAATGACCACCTACGTAATAGTGGGAATAATCAACATTGGCTGGGATGACGCTACCAAGGGGTTGTGGCATGGACTGTATGGATGGCCGAAGGTGTTTATTATAGAGCTTACCTGCTTCACAGTGGCGCGTCGTTTGCTCTGTACCACTCGCTGGAGTCGTTGTTCCCCTCTGGCATCAATGGCCCATGGGTCACCCACTGTTATGCCAACTGTTATGGGGAAGCCCAAGATCAAAAAATACTCATTCTCTAAAAATAATGCTTCAATTGAGCAGATCACCATTAGGCATCATGTTACTGCTAAAACATTTGTAGTTTGTTATTATCAATGTTATTAATGTTAATTATTAGAGTGAAAAAAGGTAAAGAGTGCTATGCAAAAGAAATAAGATATCATAATATTTACCAAGGTCCTAAACCTTAATTAGATTGAAAGGGCTATGCCTTGTTCACAATCATCATTAGGAAAAGGCCAGGTGATGCAAATGTCAAAGCTTTATAAGTACTAAAGCCTTCTCCCAACAAGCAACACCCATGGGCTCCTCTAAGCAGCTGCCTAGCATATCCTGGAAATTCATATAATATGCATGGTTATACCCCTAGTTCACATACAGGTAAGCCACCAACATGGTGCCATCATACTATCATAAGATATTCAAGCAACTACGGATGAAGATATTGATGGTTGGTGTGATAAATTAAATGACAATATGTCTCCATATGCCTTATTGTGAGTGTATTGTGGCAATTGTTAGTTATTCTAGGACACTAAACAACCGCATGCTTCATTACAAAGAGGTTCATGCGATATGAGGCAGTGTGTGAACTGTATGCCAACCTACTAGATGTCCTACTACTATTCTGTGTGATATTGGGTCATACTATGCTACAGAATAGCATATCTTGCTAGCGCAGTTGTGTACGCAGCAGGAAGACCCCCCCCTCCCTCCCTCTAGTGTAGGCAAGTACACAAACACCCTACCTCCTTCCTTGCAGCTCTGAACAACTCAGTGGGTTCATCTTCCAGTTTGACCTTAAGCCATACACAAGTAGCTTTTGCCACAGAGCCAAAACAGCCAGTTCTTCCCTCAGTAACTGTAATCCAGAAGGGAGTCGAGGAGGCTCAAAGAGAATTATTCATTTCTGTTTGCATACCAGCCTACAGTAAAACAGAGCCAGTGTTCAGGGAGTTTTTTTTTTTTTTTTTTTTTTTTTTAGAGTTCGCCTTGGGCAAAGAAAGCAAGAGTTGCCTCCTTCAATAGAAATCTGAACTAACTGGCGATAAGGCTTGAAAAGCATACACAAAATCTTGAATGTTGATGCTGCCAAATGAATCCATCAATAAACAGCTGATTATTAAATCTATTATGTTTATCTTGTCCTGCTGGGCTGGATTAATGCTCTTTTAAGGGAGGTTATCGCATTCTTGACAATGTTAAATGGAAATAGAATAGTTAAAAGGAAACAATAGACTGATAAATCCGAGTGCCATGCTTGCGTATTATCTTACTTAGCTGCTGTGTTGACCTGGCAGATTAGCCGGCATTCTCATTTAAAGGAGTAGCTCAGGCGAACGAAGAACGAAAGTGGCTGACAATTAGTGGATCCTGAATGATGCTGCTTGCGTATTGCTAACTGGTGCCATTAACATTTAAGGCAGTATTTCTTTTAAAACTATTTTAGTATGCTAACGAACTACACCCTAAAGAACGCCGGAGTTGCTTGTGCTCATTGGACTGCCCTAGTTTCCCATCTAGCTCTGCTTTCAAGTCAACAGATGGCTATTTAAGACAGTATTACCTTCTCCTTTGTTCCAGTCATTTCAGAATCCCTGAGGGTTAATTTGAAGGATGCGGGAGTTTCTTGTCATGATGTTTACATTCTCATCTCTTTCTGTCTAAAAGTGCCATACAGGCTTTTGTATATGTATTTACATTTAAGGCATTTAGCAGACGCTCTTATCCAGAGTGACTTACAAAAGTGCTTTGCTATTTACCCAAGAAAAACCTCAGATAGTTTGAATAGACTAATAGTTCAAAGATACCTCTAAGTTTAGACATTACTAAACACAAGTCAGTAAGGAGACCACTCTTGGTGCGGATCGGCTTTTGACCATTGCCATCAAGTACGGAGGGGCTGGTCCGTTCTTGGCTTTGTAGGCCAGCGTCAGGGGTTTGAATCTGATGCTGGAAGAAGCTACAGGAAGCCAGTGAAGAGAACGCAGCAGTGGAGAGACATGGCTGAATTTAGGAACGTTGAAGACGAGCCGTGCCACTGCATTCTGGATAAGTTGCAGGGGCCTGATGGTGCGCAAAGGGAGAGCATGTGTATCTGTATATACAAGTTAAATGTAGCAGATATTGTGGTAGCGTTACTCTCTTGGCCAGGTCAATTCCACACAAGCAGCGGTGTTCACTGCTCAGGATGCTGCGGTGGCTCTCTGTCAGTGGGGGCTGTAATAGGATGTTTTAATTGGGTTAGACTGTGCAGCAGGCACTCTAAGCTGGAAGTGTAATCTGGGTTTACACTGGCCCAACATTAATCAGTTTTGCATGACCATTCTGGAAGAGAATGCTCCTCCACATTCAGCATCACTCTGCTTCACTCTGTCAGTGCTATCCAACTCTGGGTAGACGGTTGTTTATCAAGTTCTAACTAAAGGCTAGAGGAAACAACAAAGGAAAATAACAAAAAAGTGTGGACAAAAGAAGCCCTTCAGAAGCTCAGTGAAGGGCTACAATGCTCTTTACATGTAGCACCTGTAGTAAATGACGGATGAGGGGGGTGAAGTGCTTTGGACAGGACAGCGTGTCTCCTATTATGGCCACTGTGCAGCTCTTTTCAGCACTCAGGACAATTCTGCTTGGAAAAACTGCACAGCGACGTGGCAGGAGCAGTTTGAGAGATGCCATTACTTCTTGGCATCTTGGCAAACTCGAAACTGAGACAGTAGAAACCACCGTTGCCATCATGTTGCATGAGTGACAGAGCTCGAGAAGTTCTTTTCCTACTCACTGGACATTTTCTCCCTGAGGAAGACGATCAAAGCTTTTGCCGATTGGATCTGGCCGTTTCTGGTCTCGTCTGCCATCTTTTTCCATCCGCCATGGCTGACCTTTGAGCAGCCTAGTCCCTTTATCATTAAACGTGTGAAGATTAAAGGAAATAACAGTGTTTTTATTAAGTCTCGACTGGCCTGTCGGGAACCTAGTCCAATTAAGAGGCAATGGGTGGCCTGCTTGTAGACTCCACCACAGCTTGTGACATTTCACTCTGGCCCGATGCAAGGAAGAGAAAGCAAAAGAAAGCAGATATTAGGAATTAATTTCAGACCTGTTTAGCACACAGGCACCAATCAAAGCAACAAAGGCACTTGTCTGTGGAGGAACAAGGCACTGGCCCTGATATGCATAAATTGGCTCCTCGGTATCTTTGTGTGAGTGACAGAAGGCCTAATCGGATTCGGTGGAAATGAAGTCCAGCGAGCTCGATTGCAGGTCACAGGCAACGGTTTCCTCAATATCACCAGGCGGAATCTGAATGTTAAATGCTACCAGGCAAGCTGTTCCTAACTGTGGTGCAGCGATCACGACAGACTCGGACTGGTGGAATAGATTCGCAGCCTGGACGCAAGTCTGAGCCCCAGCTAATTTGTAGACTGCTTCTCACCTTGGGTAATTAAAAGGAAGACAACACGGTGAGCGGGTGCTGGCACTTTAGGGCAGGGAAAGTTGGCTGGAGCTAGATGAAGTATGAGATGAGGGCTGACATACAGCCTCTTCAATTTCACTCAACACAAATAGCTTTGGGGGAGCCCTAATTATCTTTGGATGTGTCCATTAAGATTGGAGATGGAGTACTAATATGTTGTTATTATGCAGAAAGGATGAAATCAGAATGCCTTCCCTGCCCAGGGGTGTCCGCATCGAGGCAAAAAAAAAAAAAATAGAAAGAAAGAAAGAAGCGCGATTGGAGCACGAGTGGAGTACCCCACAGGTGTTTCTTCTTGGAAGGAACTCAGGTGTTCGCCCAGAGCGAAATTAATTGGAGTAATAGGTTGTGTATCACAAAATAAGTTACACAGATCTGATGGTGACCTCCCCAGATTTAAAGCCGCGTAAAAAATCAATACGGAGGAAGGAGTGCAATTTTCATTTTCATTAAGCAGCACTTTTTGAGGCGCTGAGCCAACTGCTGTGGGAATAGAGGCCTTTAATATGATGGGGATGCGACTGTGAACAACGCAGTCTCTTCACCCTGACTGGCTTTAGTAAGAGGAGCATCAAATTAATTGGTGTCCAGCGACAGTGAATTTCTGGAATAATTGCCAAGTAAATAAAGCTACCTCGGCTGCCCCGACTCTCTCATTTAGGCTAACACGTTCGCTGATTCTTGTTTAAGCCTCTTTAAAGTTGCTGTGCAAGTGGATGTAGCTCATCAGTGGGAATGCTTGTGGCTAGATTAGTCATACTGCAAATGTACACACTGCCATTAAGCTGCGCTTTACTCGAAAGAAAGACTGTTACCTAAAGGTGCATCCGGAGCTGAATAGTAGGACCTGAAGCGCAATATAGCATTAATAAACACTTCAAGCTATGTTCTATAATACTCAATACATCATGATGCTTTGTTGTGCGGTGGTGCCACATGTAAAAATATTCCAAGTACAGATTAGTTGATACACTGCCCTGCGGTAGACCCTATTAACCATTAATTATACTCTAAGTGTTTGAGACATACTCGCCCAGAAAATCTCATCCCAGAAAATAAATTGTGACATATTGTATGTCAATGTAAGTTATGATGATAATGTTACATGTGTTCATAATGCCCTGGTTCAGCAAAGAATACACTATTCAGTATTATAATTTTGCGTATGTTATATCTATCACATGATAATACTAGTGCTGGGAGTAGGGCTGGGCGATATGGTAAAAATACCATATCACAATATGTAAAGACTTGATTCATGATACACGATATTTATCACGACACATGTAATCACAGACTAAACACATCAATAGCAACAGACTCTTATAAAGTACTATTCTCATGTACTGAGTACAGTGATTTTTATTCAACATCTGCTGCTCTTCATCTTATTAAACTGTCTATAATGAAAGCTGCAGCTGATCAGTGTTTTTAATAAGCACTAACAGTATTTTTGATATGCTTAGAAAAGCATATTGTTCACCATATCCATAATTTATCACAATACGATAAAATATCGTCATATTGCCCAGCTCTAGCTGGAAGCTTGATAACTTGCATGTGCTTCCTCCATGAAACATAAAGTGATCTGTCCAAACTATTGCAAACACAACGTCTCTATACGGACAGCTGAACACACTTGGCGGAGAACTCGAACTGCAAGCTCTGCCACATCAGCTAACACATGCCTGCACTGGCTAGCATCATACTGAGGGACGGGGATAGGGAGGGTCGTCCTGCCCACAAAAAGAGAGAGAGAGTTAGGTCGGTAATGCTTTCTAGGACTCCTGGAGCTGTGGCATCACAGAGGATCGAACCTACGGTGATCCGGCCAATGCTTGGATGCCTACACCATTAGGAGGCCCAGTTTGCACTTATTTTTTTGGCCAAGGCCTGGTACTGTGGTTTTCTAAGGCCTTCCCTTGACTGTCAAATAAATTGGGAAAAAAAGGCTGTGATTTACATCCCAGATGTAATTTCTTTGTTTCAAAGATCGTGAAGAGAGCACTGTTGAAGCTGCTTAGTCTGAACTGCTGCATGTAAGTCAAATCGCTGACATGTCTGTAAATCTTAAAGCCCCTTTGGTCGGGTGTAATTAACTTCATCACGACAGCTGGATTCACAAGCCTAAACGTGTGCCATTTGCTTTTCTCAGGCCACGGTCAAAACTTTCTCAGATCCCGCAACTGTAGTGTGCCGCAGGGGAAGTGATGACATTAAAAGCACCTCGCAATTGGCATATCAATTACCAAAGCTCCGGGGTGGTGGAGAGTGGCGGCTAATAAATTGGGAATTCCTGCTGTCAAAGAACATTGGCAAGACACTTGGAAAGGATTCGTGTCACTGGAGTGGCAAGAACAAGCGGGAGGCGAGAGGGAGATACCAGTGGAGCAGAAACTTTGAAGGAAGCATTTTCATCTTCCTCTTCTGAAAACGCTGAGAATAAGGACTGCTAGCTGCCTGGTATTCTGTTTCTGTGGACTGTGCGGATTTCTTTGAGTTAAACGGATGTAAACCACTATTTTGCACCACTATTTTTTTTAGATATAGTATGTATTAAGTCATAAAGATGTGTTATCATCAGTATAATTTATTATTATTTTTAATGCATTCATGTTTTATCAGTGTTTCTCCAGAACGTTCCACTGTTTTAGCTTTTAGGGCTCTGATTGTATTCCCTTCTTGGTCCTGGCTGTTTTCTTTTTTTTTTTTTTACTATTCCAAGCATGATTGTCTTTTTCAGTGAGAAAATGTCCATAATTTGAGCTTCAGTTTGTTTATCTTGGCTTTAAATTAGAGATGAGGCATGATTTGGTCAAAAATCAATTTGCAATTCAAGGTGCTCTCAAATGTATTTGCCAGCACCAAGCTTTCATATCCATGAAAATCCACAGAAAATAAAAAAAATAAATGATTTAACCTTAAAAAAATTGGTAAGTAGGCTAAATCTGTTCACCACTCCTACATCTTCACCATTGTCTGATTATTTTGACTACTAAGCAAGTAATCAATTATAAAAGCCTGCAATAAAACAAAATTGACTTAATTGATTATTATGCAACAGTCAGCTCCAGCCTCGCAGCCTGATTGGTTGAGAAGTGTTCCAACCCTGCTGATATTTGTGACTTTTTCACACTAAAACTGTGCCAGCAATTGAAAAGGCTGAGCTGAACCAAAGTCCTTACAGGTCCACAGAGTTAGTGGACTCGGCAGGCAGATCTGCACTTAGTTGGGCCCGGTGTTTTGGAAATTGTAACTGTTGAATAGCAAACTCACTTTCGGCTCATGCCTGCCACCGAATCACAGCCTATATTAATCGCGATAGCACTCTCCCTCCTGTGTTCTATTAACCACAGTAGTGCCCAGTCTGTTTAATAGAGGCCGGTGAGAGAATTTAGGAGGCCAGTTTGAGCACTTGAGCACTTCTGAAAATCTGCTGAATTAAAGAGGCTGGGAATTTCCCACTAATCATTGCTGATTTGTCAAGAAGGTACATTTTAATGGATTCTTTTTAAAATCTCAGTTTAAACTCAATTTAAAATCGAGTTTATTACAGGTAGTTGTGACAGCCCTGCTAAACTAATAGCACATTTACAGCCCTTCTGGTACATCATATGATGCTACTAATTATTTATAGAATGCTGCCGCTTGCTTTGAGGGGAAATCTCTCTTTCTTTTTCTCACTCTCTCTCTCTCACACTCTCTCTCCCCTCTCTTTCTTCACAGGCTGTTAATATATAGGCCATAGGAGAATGAGGGATTAAAACCCAGAGAGCAGAGCATCAATCTCCATGAAGAATCTGGAGGCCATAACAGATGATCATCAGGGTCATGATCAGGCGCGCGCTGACAGGGGCTCTATTCAGCAATATCAGACACAGTGAATCAGGGCGAAGGCGTGCATATATGCTAATGACAGAGAGGAGTCTCCTCTGTCTGTAGCTCCGCAGGGCGGTTGGGTATTGACAGAATGCTTTGCTGCAGGAGAAAGCAAGATCGACCGTCATAATTATTCTGCGCAGTCGACGCCGGGCCCGACCGTGAAAGCCTCTGAATTATCGGAATATGCATTTTTATGATGAAGGTAATACACAATCTCATTTCTGTTTTGAAGATGAAATATAAAACGGGGCAGTGCACCGGGGCTGGATTCGCCATCAACAATGAATGCAAAAAAAAGTTACGGCGGGGGCAAGCGCAGAGAGCAGTGGAGGGTATTGGAAAATGGCTGACTTAATGTTCGCCTCCATCAAGACCTCTGGATTTTTTTTTCTGGGGAACGGCGTATTACTTTTTCCTTTTGTCTGCCTCACTATTTTTTAAGAGCAGTAGTAATAGAGCGTTCAGCTCCAAGTCATCTTCCCGTTCTCGTGCAATTTGAACTTTTTTCTCCGATGTATGTTAAAAGGTCAAATTCAAATGATGGGATGCGGAGTGAGTTTTTTTTTTTTTTTTGGTACTCCTTAATTTCGTCTCACATCTGTATCGACAGAGGGAGCGTTCAGCCTTTAGATTTAAAATAGACTGCCCTCACTTGACATTGCGGTTCCTCTCTCAATCAGATGCCTCGCTTTTATTAACCTCTCCTCTTGGAAAATTGTGTTTCATTTACCCCAGTCTCCACTGATCGGAACACCAATTTGGACAGGTATGTTAAAATGAACAAACTCACCAAATGTTATGGCTGTTAGGAGGAAATTAAGTTGAGACTGTGGTGAGGTCTCTGTGCGTTCGGAATTGAATTCCTTTTAGCGGCAGCCTCTTATATCCATGCACAGACTGGCTGTTGCAGAGACGTAAAGGGAGCAGTGTGGGAAGAGCTCTACACCTGGCCTGCTTTTTGATAGCCTATGGACTCATTACGCCATCTGTGTCTGAATGCCAGTGAAGTGCAAAGAACCATGAGATTCACTTGCTTTTTCTATTTGCCCTGGACGGTCAAGCTCATTCATGGCATATAATCACATCATACTCGATTGAAGGGATGAGGTGTTTATTTATTTCATTCTTCTGAATACAGAATTGAGTTACATACTTCCCCATAGCCTATATCATGAATCAAGCTCCAGAAGTGATGGTTTTTGCCTGAAAATACTCATTTTTCATGTCTTACTTAAAACAAGCTGCTTTCAGAAGTGCAAAACTTTGCAAGATTGCCAGTAATAAGTGATAAGTGATAAGTGATATGTAGTGATCTGAAATTTCAGCAAAAAGTGACTTTAGAAACACTAGACAATGTTATTTAGGGACGTCCTGGTCCAGTTATTCATTTATTTTTTGCCCCCCAATCAAATCCGAGTCTCTTCATGCTGAGTATCAGCCGATACAGTCCAATCTTTAAGTTCATATAAATAATACAGCCATGCAGTTTAGATAAGATGTGCTACTTGTGTAATTAATGTGACAGTAAAATCACTTTATTTTTAGTAACAGTTTCTATAATGAGACATTCTGGACTGATTTATTTTAATTTAGTACAGACTTTCTTTTAAATTATGTTTTATAGTGTGTTTAATGTCTAATAATCCAGTCCAGTCACTCACCTCCCTGACCAATCAGCCCCCAGCTCCTTTAAAAGACTACATCTGTATCGCACTGCTTTCTGATGTTTGTCAACCTCTGAGCTTTAGTGTTTTATAGTGAGGTGAATGTGCTATGATGTGGGTTTCTAGAGCATGTATGTATTAGCATTAGCTTTAGCCTCCTCCCAATGTTCAGTGCTGGTAGAAAACCAAAGAGAAAACAGAGCTGTTCAGTGGAACTTGATTTGGTATTAAATTAGCTGATACCCAGTCCGATAGCCGTGGACCGTCCCAGACCGTCCCCACTTCTTTTTGCACATAACCGTTGTAAAACTCTGCTGTACAACTACTCAGCAAAGACAAATCATTTTTGATTTGGCCGAAACAGAAAGTCCAAGTCTGGTCAATTGGATGTGATAGGGATGTGTGAGTGTGAAGAGCTTTTCAATTGCTCAAAAACCTGGGACTGGGAGGAGTCGTGAGCAGAGCGGGGGTAACGGGAAGACTAACCGGGGAGAAACCAAAAGGGAGCTAGAACAAAACCCTACAGGCAGCGCCTGGGCGTTAGAGGGGTATAAAGTAAACGTAACTATGAGCAACGCTCAATAGCGAAATGAGGGGAGCTGGGGAACCAGCCGCAAGACCAAATGGCAAGGCCGACCAAACCTGAAATGGCAGCACGCTGCTGCAAGCATGGTTTGCCTTGCTGGGGCGTGGTTGACCTGAGTATCCAGCCAGGAAGCGAGCGAGCCTTGCTTAATGCGCGAGTAGCCTGGAAACCTACTCCTGAACGTGGGAGAATCGCCAGAGCTGACCTAAACACACCTGTGACCAAAGAAGAACCGCAGGGCGTCCTGAAGGCTCCAATTGGTTAAATTCTCGGCACCGAATGGCAGTGTCGAGACTCCTTAAGTACCCCCAGTCCCAGGTGAAACACATGAACCAAATGAACATGAATCAAGTCACACATGACCACAAACGAGGCAGAAGTACTTATTTGGGCCTGTGGGCAGTGAAGGGCACGATACAGAGTGCCTGACAGTTTGACAAAGTGAAGATACTTATTTTGACTGATAATTTATTTATTTATTTATTTTAATACATTTTAAGATGTTTGGCTCCTTCTTTATTTAGAATTTGAATGCTGTGTCAAGGTCCTGCACAGTTGTTTATTTGAGTGACAAATTAATAGCAATGTAGTATATTTATGTCTATGTTGTTATAGTTTGTTTTACAAACTTAGTAAAGCATTGTTTAAGCCAATCCTGATGCCTTAAGTCTCTCCCACATGGTGAGGTTTTTTAAATTCAACAATGGTATCGGATTGGTATGGGGTATCGACTGATATGCAAAGTTTATGTATGCCGGCATTGGAACTGAAAAAGTCGGATCGGTGCATCCCTAGTCAGGGATCCCCAATGATTTGAGCATAAATTTCCGAATGAGCCCTGTTTATCTTAATGGAAGCAAAAATGTTTGTTTTTTTCTGTGGCATCACTAGGCGAACCTTCAAAGAACCAAAGAAACTTGAGGCACCCTACTTTTTAAGAGTGTAAATGGAATGGAAATGTAATTCGTTGCGTAACTCAGTGTGTCGTTAAATACCGCATTGCTTATTGGCATTAGTAATCATGTGGCAGAAGCGTAAAAGCTCAGCTTTGAAGAATTCTCTCACTTTCTGGCTGAGAAAGAAAAAAAAGCAGAAAGCAATGAGTTCTCATCTGAGTACAATCACACACAGCCTCCATGCTGGCAGCATCGTTTTAAAGAAATGTCGAGCTGAAGTGCCGGCAGCCACTGGCCCATAACATAGGGGTCATCTGTATTTTTATAAAGAGCTTGTCTTGGCGCATACACACCGCATCCCAGACAGGGAGTCAAAGTGGCACTCCAGATGAATTTGCCCATTTATTTAAGCTGACTTTTCATTTCCACATTGGGGGGGGGCACAACTATCGACTGGCCTCTGATGATCAGCAGTAGCCAGGCCCAGTTCATCCTCCAGTCCGCGACCTGCAAAATGGAGGGCAGAGCCGGGGAGATTTTATTCCCTGTGCGTGTGCCGGTGGGCCGGTGGAGATGAGGAATGCACTTCTCCTGCAGGAATTCATTCCTACTCAGATTGTCACACTGTGGCATGGAGCTTTTGCTAATGCTATAACCTGGGTTTAACCCTCAGGGCCAAACTGTCACACCCCCTGACCCCTAAAGAACAATCTAGGGATCCGACCTAGCTCTCGCTCTCTCGCACTCTTGCTTTCCCGCTCTTACTCTCTTTCTTTCTCTCTCTCTTATCCTACCTGGCTTTGTCTCTCATAGTTCTAACCCCTTTATCTCTCTCAGTCTCTCTCTTTATATATTCCCTTCTCATTCATCTCTCTCTCTTTTTCACTTCTCTATTCTCTTTCTTTCTCCCACTCTCTAGTTCTCTCACTCTTGCTTTCTCTCTCTCTCTCTCTGTCTCTCTCTCTCTCTCATATCTTCCTCAGTTATCTTCCTTAGGCTGTCTTCATCGTTCTCTCTCCCTCACTGTTCACCGTCCCTTGCCCAAGGCTTGCGAAATTGCATATCATGCTAGTTATCTCATTAAGCCATCAGAGGCCCTTCTATGATTAAGCTGACTGAGCCATCAGAGGTGTGGGCTTTAATGCTCTCTCCACGCTGAAGCTCATCCTTGTGAGCTTCTGCTATGACAGCCTCCTCCATGCAATATCCCATCTGAGACTGAGGCACAGGCAAATGCTGTGTAGACGCTGAGGTTAATTTAAAGGACTGACTTGCTTCTTTTTTTTGTCTGTCTCTCTCTCTCTCTCTCTCTCTCTCTCTCTCTCTCTGTCTCTCTCTCTCATTGCTCCTGGTGATGAAGGCTTGATTAAAGTGATTTGTTTTGGTCTGGATTTGATAAAGTGCATTCAATCGGCCAGATAATGCCTCAACCCAGGAACAACAGATGTTGCTTTGTTGGTGGGTTTTTTTTCTGTCTTTGTAATTTCTTTTCAATCAACCTCACCTGCCCTCTGCGATGGCCTAAATAACAAAATATTGCACTTTTCTTCTTCTTTTCTCTATTGCCATAAAGTCGCAGGGTCCCAATAACAGAAATGATGTTAGAACCTTAAATGCTGCTAATATGACTATAAGCTGATTGTATAGACTGTGTGATGCTTTTTTATTATTATTTAAGTGAATTTACTATTTTGCCCGTTCCCGGTACTAGGGGACTTGCAGAGGATACTGAGGAGTATTTGTATGTGTGTGTGTGTGTGTGTGTGCGCGCGTGCATGCGGACAGTGGCAGCTGGAGCCGCTGAGCTGTGCAGAGAGAATGGGCCTCTGTTTGTGTGTTTGGCCACGCAGGAGGGCCAGCAGTATAATGGCAGGCATCTGCAGGGCCTCCATTACGGTGGCCCTCGCTCTGCCCCGCTCTGCCAGCCTATTTTCAAAGCAAATTAGCCACTGGCGTCACATGCTACCGATCGCGCTCGCCACCCACCAAGCAAGTGTGCACTGGCTTAAATGTCAGAGTGTTTAAGACGTTGGCAATAAGGCTTTGTCCGTTCAGCCTGCCAGGCAAGGGGGTCTGCCGGGGTTGCTTGGGCTTACTTTGCAACGTGGAGCTACTTTTGCTTCCCACTGATTCATCCATTGGTTTTCATTGCTGAGATAAAGGCTTGTTCTATTATTCTGTTATCATTATGTCCAAATGATAGGGGGGCTGAATTGCTCAGGATTGTGTGTGTGTGTGTGTAGGCAGGCATGTGTATTTTATGTTAACCTGTGTAGCTGTCACTCTAACTTGATTTAAAAATATTAAAGGAGCCTTATGCAAGAATTGCCATTTCTTGCTCTAGGGCTCCCCCTACAGCTGGGAAGTGAAATTTGAGTACAGAACCACCACTGAAGGACACGTTCCACGTGCATTTTTTACAAGCTGAGGGAGACAGAAGCATGAAAGAAGCATGTGGATGAATGTGGTCTTCGCAAATATGACTCGTTCTTGCAAGAGTTGTCCCGCGCGATTTGCCAAAGTTACATAGCATGGAGCATGCTGAGCCCTGAAAAGCAACAGTAGTAGCATTACCCTTCTTATTACGGGTCAGAGGAGCATCCCAGCATCAAGATGTTCATTTTAAGGTAAAATGCTACATACTGCTGCTTTAAATGTACCTTTTTGATCAGTTAGGAGTGAAAGAATCCACTCCATGACCAAATGTTAGTGATCACCCCTTCTACTGAATGCATTACTGATTGCTAGTACCTCTAGAGACATTTTGCCAATAGAATAGGACACTCTAGAGCAGATAAACCTATTTGCACCATATGTAATGCCAGGCGTGGAATAGAGGGGACTGTTGAGAGCAGTGGAACTGTGTTCTCTGGAATGATGGTGCTCCATTCAATACCTTTGGAATCAGTTGGGGAGTGTCTGATTGTCTCTTGTCTGTTGAATGTAACCCTATACCTATATCACCTAAAACCTAACCTTAACCTTAAATCTAACCCTAAAATAATAAGGTTATGGTTAAGCTTAGGTTTGCAAGGTTAGGGTTGCATTCAGTAGACTGGAATTTACATTCAGTTTCAGAGTTCAGTTGCATTTAATACAAATCCAGTTGAATATTAGTTGAATCGTAACCTCTCTGTATCGTGATATGTATCATATCGCCAGGATCCAGACAGTACACAGCCCTAGTGTGTGTATGTGAGACTTTACAGGCCTCCTAGTTTGTCTTTTTCCAGCACCGCAAGCTGTTTTGGAGCTGTTCCAGGTTTTTTATTATTCATTTAAGTTCATTTTTTTATTCTTTGACCTTATTTATTAATTTGTATATTGTTTATTTGACATCCCTGTTTACCACGTGGCTTCTATACTGTCTACCTGTCTACCTGACCAGTAAAGTGATACTAATTGTGGGTGTTTGGTTACAGAAGGGTGTGTGAGTGAGTTCCTGTATCAGTAAGCAGTGGCAGCTAAGTGTCAGTAAGCCTCCATGGCCAGCAGAGGGAGCAGGACTCAATCAGTCCACCGAGACAGCTCTCAGCTCCTCCAGCTTCAGCTTTTACACACATACACACACATAGCCTAAAAAAAAAACGTAAGCTACACCAACACTCAGGACAGCCAGCAGCATCACAGGACGCCTCCCTCAGTTGCCTCAAATTCAGCCAACCGTCTCAGCGCCGTCCTCTGACCTCACGTAGCCTACCGAGCCGTCATCCGCAGATTGTCACGGAACGCCATTTGCACATCAGTCGTTTCATTTTTGAGGAGCTGACACACCGCATTGTGTGCGCAATGAAGTTAACAGGCCCGAACACCAGCTCTCCTCGCTGTCCTTGGGTAACAGCCATATGGTGCAGGTCTTTTTTTTTTTGTATGTTTTCACGAAGCACAGCGAGATGGATGGAATGGAAAAGTGGAGAGAGAAAAAGAATCAAAACAGAACTCTCTTTTAGAGTGAACTTATTATTGCAGTGGATGGCATGCATAATTCATCGAGGTTTTTCATGATACCTGCACGAGCGGAGAGTGAGAGGAAGATGTGGAGAGAGGGGGGAAGGGCATGCCTAATTTATGACCGATCTTATATTAGAAGCGCGGCGTTCCTCAGATCACACATTAGACCTTTCAGAAAATATGTAGTCCCTCGGCCCTAACGCCTCCTATCTTTAGCCTGGGCCTGCCCCGAATAGTGCAGTTTAGCGGATTCCTTTGATTGAAGTGGATGGAGGAGAAAACCGACTCTGTTAAGGGTCCACGTTTCCTCCGTTTCTGCTTTTATCTAAAAAGCCTCCGTATATCTTCCTCTACAGTGTGTCATCATTTATGTAATCTATTCATGGATGCATTTTGAGACTTTGCAGGAACTGTGCTGGGCGGGGGAGTGTGTGTGTTGGGGGGGGTGGCAGACCCAAGCTTGTAGGGGGAAAAGCCTCATGTGCTATCTGTCCCCAGCACTCTAGAGAGAGTGTGTCTGCAGCGTGGTGTTGGCAGCTGCACGGATGTGAAGTTAGTGCTTTTTATACACTGTCACATTGGAAGCTTGCAGGTATAGCTCATGGATGGTGACAAAGCATTTTTGTGCAAGCCATTCTAGCTATTGTAGCTGTAAAGACATTCTATAGAGCATATCAGAATAGAACCGTCTCCATCTCTAATAGTAGCAGAGCTCCATAGTTTGACTGCCTCTACCTCTGCACCCACTCCCCCCCCCCCCAACAATCTCTCTGGCTGCCAACTGAGAGTATTTTTCAGCTAGGGATACGTCTAATCTGTGTGCTGCGCCTGCTGTAAATACAGAGGCTATAGGGAGTTCTTTTTTTTCTGTCCTCCCTGGCAGATTGAGATCAAAGCTCGTCTTAATTGCCGAGTGCAGGCCTGACCCAGGCCTCAGTCACGTCTAACCATTAAACAAAAGCAAAGCGCTCGATTCCGCCTCCATCATTTGATTGGCTGCAGATCGGTTTGATGCAAAATCCCAGAAGGAAGTGCTGCAGTTGGAGAGTTTTCCCTTTAGAATTCTGCTCACGTTACAATTCTCTCTCTCTTTCTTTCTCTCTCTCTCGCTCTCTGTCTCTGTCCTCTGTCTCAGTCTCAGTCTCCGTCTCCGTCTCCGTCTCTCTTCCCTTTTCCCTTTTTTTCTCCCTCCCCTTTTTCCTCTTCACTCCTAAAGCATCATGTCAGCTTAATTATCTGTACTTTCGGGCGGGCTAATAGAATCCCTCATGATATAGCACAATTCTGAGGAAGCAATGAGGCCTAACTAATCTGGATTTGATCAAATATGTGGATGTGCACTCCGCTTCAGTGGCATAGTTTAGATATTCAAAGCCACACTCTCTTCTGGCTGTCTCCACCGGAGGTAGAACGGAGGAGGACGGCTGACTGGTTCAGAAGCATCTCCAAACGACCAGGCCTGGCTTTCAGAGTTTCCCTTTCATTCCTGACTTCACAACACAACTTCAGACAGTTCTGTGTGAATGTATACAGTCTTATGGAAAGGTTTGGGCACCCCTAGAAGACCCTGAGTTTGTAAAAAATATATGCAAAAATATAGCATCTAATAGTTGGTGTACAATTACTTTTGCACTTGCCGTATTTTGTGTTTATGTATTTTTTGCTATATGTTAATTTAAGCTTAGATTTGTGTTTGGCGATGACATCACCAGGAATTGACCCGACAATAAAGCCAATGCAACATTTGGGAGATAGAAGGGTTTTCATTAATATATTAATAATATTTATTCAAATATTTTAATTTTTTTAATCCCCTGTTGTATAGGCTGTCCTCTAGCTTGCCTAGCTCTCACTGGAAGTTGCTTACATGCTTCATGATGACACTGTGTTTAGGCGCAGAGAGATGATGAGTGATTAAAGTAATGCATCTTCTCTGTGCTTTCTGAGGGTGAGTCTGGAGAGATATCTGTGCGATTGCTATGAAAATTCACACATGATGTTGCCATGGTAATATGAGAAGATGGCCAAACTCTCTGGTTTGTGCCCTACTATCACCTATATAGGTCTTAAAACATCCTTTTAAATGGCTCTATAACAGCAATAAATAAGTCCTACTATTGTTCCAAGTAGGGATGCACCGATCCGATACTAGGATCGGATATCGGCCCTGATACTAATAAAATTAGCTGGATCAGGTGTCGGATAATTAGTCTGATCCTTAAGGATCCATAACCGGCTTCATAACCCAGGATCAGAGTAACCTAAAGAGGGCTGGTTAGACAGACTCCCCCTATCTAACCAGCCCTCGACCTGTCATCAACTCTCAGCGAGTAATCCTGCTTGTCTTCCATATAAGGAAAAACAAGAAGGGAGGAGCTGCTGGCTCCTCTTTAGTCTTACAGATTTCAGAATAACAGTTCTCAGCCCAGACAACTATTTATTAATTTATTAATTTATTAATAATGATTAATAATGATAAATAATAGTGATTATATCAATCCTGATGTCATAAGTCTCTCCCAGATGGTCATGTATATGGTTTATTCATTCAGCAATAGTATCAGTTCATGTATCGGAATCGGAAATATGGATCGGTGCATCCCTAAGCCTTCAGCTGCTGTAGAGGACGTGTTTGCTATGTGTTAAGTTGAGGCATAATCACTCTGCACTTAGGTTTGTGCTTCCAACAGTATTCTCCAATTAACTTCACATTCCAAGGAACAGGCCGATCTGAAAGCATACCGTCAACTGTGTTCTGTCCTTCGTCACTGATGGAAGCCTTTAGCAGTAATACGCTCCTCTGGAACGAATGGTGTCCAAGGACACATGTGAGGTAACTCGTCTCATCAAGTCGGTGTGGGAGATTTCTTAAGCTAAATGAAATGGACGGAGAGGCTCACTTTTATAGGGGACTTAAAATCAGGGTCATTCAAGAGTAAGGTGTGTTTTTTTCCATTTTATTCTCACCCTCGAGGAAGGATTCTAAATAGAGACATGTCTCCACGGGGTCTGATTGCTCGCTTTATTTTAGCTCCTCCTTGTAAAAGTGACTCTTGCCTTGATTTTCTATAGTGCGGACCAGACCGCTATCTGAAAGAGTAGAATTGAATAGGTTTGCATGATTTCTTTTTTTTTTTTTTTTTTGGCATACAGGCCACTTAGCTGCATTTTTATAGCCAGATCACATATTCTTTTATCTTCAGGACACAAAGCATCTCTTGATACCTTGATAGCTAGAATAGCCTGGCTCTAAAAAGGAGCAAAAAAAAAAAAAGTAAAATCTCTACGATATCTATTCACTCGCACTCTTGTAGCGAAGTCCTTTCTTGCTTTGGTCAAAGCTGGTGAATAACAGCCATGGCATTTTCTGCTTCTAAACAGAGAGAATATTTGAGACCTCTATGAATAAAAAAAAATATCATTGTTGAGATCCACAAGACTAACATGTGATTGATGTCGTTGAATGCGAATGCTCTCTTAGCATGACTTCTTCCACCAAATATAATAACTGCTCAAATTAAGAATAATTAACATCCAGCATCAAATGAAATCAGGTAGTTCTCTCTCTCTCTCTCTCTCTATCTCTCTCTTTCTCTCTCTCTCTCACTTGTTCTTGCCAAGGCTCAAGAAAGAAGCAGTTGCTAAGAAACAGTAAACGTGATGTGGTCTATTAGCTTGGATTCTTCTTTTACCTTTCCTTTCCTTTCTTATGCATTTCTTTTTTATTATTATTCCCCCCCACACACACACTTTTCTTTTCCTTTTGGCACAATGGCATTTTTTATAAATGCTTCTTGTGGCTGTTTCCCTGCAGTGGTGCAGTGTGTAATGAATAAGTGACAGACAGATGTCAGTGCTGATAGATTCAGTAGCTGTGTTTGGTGCTGCAGTTAGCTCAGCAGCTGCTGGAACTTCTGTGTTCTCACACAGCAAAGAGCTGAAGTGCTTGTACACTTCACGTGTACTGACAGTGTGAAAAAGATTTACTGCAGGAATTTCTTTCCGTTACGTCCTTTATTTCTCTTCCCCATCATTTACTAGACTATTTAGTAGACTGATATGTAAAAAAGAGTTTTTTATAGTAAATAAACCCATTAATATTATAAGTCTACAAACTGACTGTCATTGATTTTTTCATTCTAGTTAAGAAGTACATATTTGTTACGCAATATTTGCCTGTCCATTGAATTTGGCTGAATTTAGCATTGACTTTCTTTGGCTCAAATGTATGGGTTGTAAAAAATATTGCTACACTTGAGTATTCTCAAAAACACACCGTTGATTTTTTATTGTTAGTTTAAACCCTGACCGCTAGATAAGATAAGATAAGAGAGCCTTTATTGTGATTATACACAAGTATAATGTAATTCTGTCAACAGTCTTTCAGGCAGCAAGACAAATATATTTAGAGATAAAAGTTTGCATGAACAGCAGAATTATGAACAGTTTTGAGGTACAGTGGGGCAATAAAAATATTTCAATATTTATAATCAGCCACTGATTGTGCAAGTTCTCCTACTTAGAAAGATGAGAGAGGTCTGTCATTTTCATCATAGGTACACTTCAACTATGAGAGATAAAACGAGGAAATCACATTGTAGGAGTTTTAAAGAATTTATTTCTAAATTATGGAGGAAAATAAGTATTTGGTCACTCACAAACAAGCAAGATTTCTGTCTCTCACCGACCTGTAACTTCTTCTTTAAGAAGCTTTTCTGTGCTCCAATCGTTACCTGTATTAACGGCACCTGTTTGACCTTGTTATCTGTATCAAAAAAGACACCTATCCACAGCCTCAACAGTCTCCAAAGTTAACCATGGCCAAGACCAAAGAGCTGTCGAAGGACACCAGGAAGACAATTGTAGACCTGCACCAGGCTGGGAAGAGTGAATCTACAATAGGCAAGCAGGTTGGTGTGAATAAATCAACTGTGGGAGCAATTGTAAGAAAATGGAAGACATACAAGACCACTGATAATCTCCCTCAATCTGGGGCCCCATGCAAGATCTGATCCCGTGTGGTCAAAATGATCATGAGAACGATGAAAAATCCCAGAACCACACGGGGAGACCTAGTGAATGACCTGCAGAGGGCTGGGACCAAAGCAACAAAGGCTACCATCAGTAACACACTACGCCGAGAGGGACTCAAATTCTGCTAGCAGAACGTGTCATCCTGCTTAAGCCAGTACATGTCCAGGCCCATCTGAAGTTTGCCAGAGAGCATATGGATGATCCAGAAGAGGATTGGGACTTTCGAACTTCGAACTTTTTGGTAAAAATGTAACTCGTCGTGTTTGGAGTTGCATCCCAAGAACACCATACCTACTGTAAAGCATGAGGGTGGAAACATCATGCTTTGGGGCTGTTTTTCTGCAAAGGGGACAGGACGACTGATCCATGTTAAGGGAAGAATGAACGGGGCCATGTATCATGAGATTTTAAGCCAAAACCTCGACCCAGCAGTGAGAGAATTGAAGATAGCATGGGGTTGTGCTTTGCTTATGTACAAAGTAAATATAGAACATTGCTTACATTGAATCGTAACCCCTGTATCATGACACATATCGCCAAATACACATACTTCCCAATATACAGGCCTACTAAAATATCAGTTTGCTAGAAATAAGGTAGACTTACTTTGTAGTAAAGAATACTGTTTTTGTAACACACTATTTAAGTGGTATAATACTCTTACTGCATTTTGTACAGAGTAACCTTTGCATACTCAATAAGTACTTTTCTCTAAGCAACATCTAGTAAATATCTGCAAAATGCACTGTAAAAATCTAACGTAGGATCATGTACAGCAGATACGAGAGGGCAGGTACGCCGAGTCCAGAAGAGCAGAAGCTAACAAGCATTCAAGCACAGAAACTTCAGCTCTGATCAGACATAATCTCTAATAGCCGTGTAGAGATTATATCAGACGCAACACAGGGGAAACTCTGACGTACTGGAGTGCTGGACTTAACTGGATTGCACTGTTATGTGCAGGAATTTATCAGTAACAGCTTTGTTTTGTTGTCTATTGTCTATGATCTCTATTCTACTGTGAGAAGTCCGGTCTGATCTAGCTCGATTCAGTGCTCCAGTCTGTCAATCTTCTAGGGTCTTCACAAACACCTGTGCTTACCTACTGTTCTCTATTAAGTATGTATGGATTTGCTAAAGCAGTTTGGCAGTACTTGCTACTCTCAGGTCATTTCTTAGAGTGCCTAGCATTTCTCACTGTAGTTAGTCTGTACTTACATAACTTTCAATGACTGTGGATTTAGCGAATTGAAGCACTAAGTACAGGCTGTTTGCATTTGTATTTGCTCACCTGTGTTTCTAACACACTTATAAACTTTCCCATTTTGTATGGGACCTTTTTCGTGTGTGTGTGCGTGCATGTGTGTATGCACATGACTCTGTGTACTCATTTTGTGTGGGGGAAGGGGTGTTGGAGATAATGGATCTTCAAGATGTTACTCCATATTTTATGCAGCTTGTCTTTTTAAATGAACTGTGAAATGTAGGCCAGGGCCACTACTCTTAGCACGTTTGTCCCTGGCACAAAGGAGCAGCGTACGAGAGAGTGCTCCGTTAGAGAGTGTTGTAGACTGTGCCGGGCAACATGTTGTCTAAGCCAGTGTGCCGTGATTGGTGTTGCGCAACAATCGTCATTTTCCTCATTTTACTCAATAATAACAAGGAGTAATATAATATCGAGGAGGTCACCCTTGTGCCGCCGCAACAGATCTGATCATTTGAGGCATGGACTCCACAAGGCCCGTCGCCCTCCACCCATTCTCACCCTCTTCTATAGAGGTACCATAGAGAGCATCCTGAGCAGCTGCATCACTGCCTGGTTTGGGACCTGCACAGCCTCTGACCGCATGGATCATCGGAGTCTCTCTCCCCTCTGTCATGGACATTTACACTGCCTGCTGCATCCGCAAAGCAACCAGCATTGTGGATGACTCCACCCACCCTTCACACAGACTGTTCTCCCTCCTTCCATCAGGAAGAAGGTACCGCAGCATCCGGTCCAACACGACCAGACTCTGCAATAGCTTCGTCCCCCAAGCCATCAGACTTCTCAACTCCACAGACTGAACTGATGGTTTTCCTGTTTCATGCACACACACACACTCTCTCTCTCTCTCTCTCTCTCTCTCTCTCTCATTCACCAACCATTTACCCCAATAGGGGCAATAGGGGAAGCATTTTGCACTAGTAACTATACTACCTCACTGGACTCAATATTTATTGCACACTGGAGATGTTCTGACTCAGATTCTTATGCTTGCCTATTTTTCCTGCTTTCAACACCTGCATCACCTTCAAGGTCTGAATGATCACTTGCTGCCAAGTATATCCACCCCTTGACAGATGCCAGTGTAGATCAACGATGTTCTGGACCAGGCTAAACCACACCCTCCCATTCTGTATGATGTTGAATTTGACTTATGTAACCTCTTCTAACTCATATCTTGGCCAGTTGACTTCACTTGGCAAAATTAGTGTACATGAGATGTTTAAGGCTGTGATATTGTGTGAATGACGCCTTTGGGAAATGCTGAGGATTTTACTAGCACTATTTAAAGTGGCTTTAACGAGATACCGCCTGGCCCAAACTCTCAAGGTGGGTGAGTGAACGAGAAAGACAAACTTACAGCAGTGTTCGAACTCTGGCTCCCCCTAAATTAGAATGGCAGTGATGGCGGAGTGTGTGTATGTCTCGGCTGTCGCTCGTTCGCCCCTACGTGTCACTCTCAATCTCAAGCGGGGGCCAAGCGCAGGTCAGTCTCAAATCGCCGCATGATTTGGCCAGAGCGGTTTGGCCCAAGAGAAAGGAGGCGTGAAGAGCCCCCCATCAGCAGAGTCACTCTCACACACCCGTACAGCTGACACACACAGACACACACTCCTCCCTCTACTGCTGAAGTGAGCACAGGATCCGGTATTTAGGTCATGTCGTGTGAGCTCGTAGAAGCCTGGACCCTGGGGGGGGGGTGGATTAATCAGTGTTTTAATGGTGATCTGTCACACAGGTTGTTTTGGAATAGCAGCGTGTGCAGACGAGAAAGAAAGAGAGCGTGAGCGAGCGAGAGAGACTTGATTAGATGTTTTTGAGGCACAACTGTCTAGCTCCATGTCTCCTGGTTTCTAAAATTACCTCGGCTGACATTTGGAATAGGGCACATTTCTAAAGCTCTGACAATGGAAACAGTCAAATTGATACTCTGCAGGGAGTCTCCACTGAACACATTAGCACTGTGTGTCAGCCTATTAGAAGTGTGTGTGTGCACTTGTGTGTGTGTGTGTGTGTGTGTGTGTGCTAGTCTCCAAATTTAACTGAATTGCACTATGGCCTGTGGGTTACTGGCCATGGTCCTAGTTAATGGCTGTGGTGTACTTCGTTGTCAATAAGCACCGGAGATGTTAGGTTTGTAAAGTAGGGATTTGTCTTGCCTCTAGATAGCCTTCAGCCTTTCTGAGAGAAAGCCCATCAGACTAGCCACCACTGTGCATCGTCTGATTCACATTGGCCTCGCTGTGGCCTCTGCTGCAGCCCGGGGCTTCAAGAGGTCAAAAATCTAGGCTGCGGACCTCAGTGGCTCATTTTACAGAACGTCTCTGTGGCATCACGACGGCAACTTCAGCAGCATGATGTAATCCCCATTCCTCTGCATAACGACATAGTGCTGTTTTTAATTGATTCATCAATTCAGTCAAATTAAAGACATTTATGATGCTTAAAAAAATTCACAATAATTATTTTTTCATTTTATTTTCTTTCAAGTAAGTGTAAAAGGCTATGCATGGATTACTTTGTTAAATGTGTCTGTAAATAAATACTGATCAACATAATCTTATTATTACCCTAATACAATCACATGCTAAAGTTTGGACACCCTGGTTCACATTACATGCTATATTTTTGTTTTGTTTTTGTTAAAGTTTAATGTTGCATCTTCGACTTATTTACATTTTTAAAAAAATTTAATAAAAAAAATTAAAAACAGTTTCTATTTATTAGCTAAATTTAACACATCAACATTTATTTATTATTTTTTTAAAAATTCAGCAAATAAACTAGTTTAATACAGCACATTAATATCTATAATATTAGTACTTATCTTCACTTCACTTCAGAATGTGCTATTTTGACCAGTGGTGTTTATGCATGCTTTGTAGACAGACAGTTTGCAACTTAGTACTGTAACCTTCCTGTGTAATATATATATATATATATATATATAATCGTATGGACTTATTTATGTATTTCATCACTGATTTAATTTTTTTGAAAACAAATATGACGAGCTAAGATGTTGATGTTTCAGGGCAGGTATAAAGCTGTGAAAACGGCACGGGTATCACGGGTCATAAGCATGCCACCAACACACAGCGCAAAGCCTCGTTGCGTAAACTCGCATTAATGTAGGAGACCCAGCTTGAGCAGGCAGCGTCACTTCTCCATTGATGAGAAATCAAATTGCCTTTTTTTCTTGGCAGGGGAAGAGAGAGGCATGTTTGCGTAGCAGGCAATTTGATTAATCCTCCTCGAAGATGCAGAGCCCAAATATGTGTGTATTGGTGTCGTCTCGATTTAAAATGGAAATTACAGAAACAACTCCCAGCTGTTAAACTGTGAAATGGGTTTATCTAGTAACTTATTCATGCACATTTGCATTTCTCCCCTTCAAATTAATTTATTGCAGCAAATAAGGGCAATTAAAGCAAGTGCAAAATATTTTAGCATGTTCAGATTTTTTTTTATTATTTCTTTATTTTTTTCCACCGTCTGCCAGCAAAGCCATGAAGTCCAGTTGTTTTGTGTTTTCTTCCCCTTCATGGTGCAGTAGATCAAGCATACACACACACACATACACACACACAAACACACACACACACACATACTCCCACAGAGTGTGATATGTGGTGCGTGGGTATGGCTGCACAAGTGTGACGAGGGCTTCGTGAATGATGCGGCCTGGTGGCAGATGTCTGGCTCGGTGCCAGGTTTTGTGCATCGGCGTTAACACGTGCAGTGCTAAAAATAGCCTCGTTAGCTATGCACGTTCATCACGGAAATGCCATTTATGTGATCTGAGAATATCTCTCAACCTCCGAGACCCGAATATCTGCTCAGCATCTTAAGTAGGAAATTATACTCCCTTGGATAATTATATCTCTGCTTTACCACTATAGTATCAGAACACTCCGCCGTGCAAAGAAGCGGAGGACACTGGAAATCTGTGTTTGGATTTTTATGCCTTTGTGCCTGTAGGGAAACATATAGGAGCATGTGTATCAAAGGTGTCAAAAGAATGATTTTCTTTATATTATATATTATTCAAATAAAATATACCAATTTCCTGCTTGTCCTGATGGCCTATTTGCATTTACATGACATAGAAGGCCTGTATCTGAACGGTTTGCTTGTATGCCTGTTGTATGGCTGCGATGGCTATGGTTGCTGCTCATACTGTATGTGTTTGGTATGTTTCCAGCTCCTGTGGACTTTACACACAGCATATCTGCTTTGAGTCGTTTCCCATTTCTGAAATTTTGATGTTTGTGGATATTCAAAGTATCCGATTTGCCACCAAATTGAAATATTGTTGTTAAAAAAAAAAGTGTCATTAGGTTGTGCTCCACTCTTGCCGTTTTGCTGAAGAACCTGCAGTTTCCCCTTCTTGTTTCCAAGGGAACTGTTTCTAAGGTTACAAGTTTACATATTTTTCTCCTCTCGGCAGCTCCATACAGTAGTAGATCGCCCTCCAGCTAAAATCCATGATATGGTATAGGTCTTACGCCGCCCCATCCTGTAGAGACCAGGAAAGGACTTTTGATAGTTGTACCTTCATCTAGGCTGAAGTGCCCTAGAGGACACTTCACCGCCGTTCTTTGACACTGACACCATGTGACGGATACTCCCTGAGAAAGAGGAGTGAGTCCAAGAACTGTTGTTGACGTGCTTAGTGAAATGTCTCCATAACTGACGCCACACCCCCCCCCCCCCACAACCACACTTTTTCCTCTCTGTCTCAGATTGAAACCTTTTAGACATGTTAAAATTGCCTTTGCGCTCTTGAAATTTGATCCTAATAGCTTTCTACATGTGTCAAGTTAATTAATTGCCTCGTATTGCTAGGAAGGCTGAGCGGCGGGAGGGCGTCCAATGGCCTCTCCTGCTTTCCGCCAGAGATTAATCTAACGGGCAGCACCAGGTTGTTTTCACCATTATGGGGGGGAAAAAAATAGGATCGCTTCAAGGATGCTGCACAAAAGCGAGTGGGAGAGAAGGCTGCAGCATCTTTCTTTGATAAATCCATGGTTAAGTGGTCAGGGCCTTGCGTGATGCACCTCAAGTGAGCCATTTTGTCATTGATCGGACGGTTGCGCTGGTTTTAGAGAGAGCCCAGTGAACTCTCGACAAAGCCAGGGGAGGAAAAACATTTGTCCTGGACGCTGATTAATCATACGCCATGTATCTAGAAGTCTTTTGTCAGCTCTGATGAATGTTTAGCTATGACAGCGCATCCTGAACGTTTGGTATTCAGTCCACATTAGTGCTTATTTCTACTGTGTCCTTTTTTTAATCTCACCCTTGAAATTCAAAGCTCAGTCCCTTTTGATAATCAAACAGTCTCATAAGTTTAGGACATACAGTATGCCTGTACTCTATATATAGAAAAAAGACGAGTGCTTAAATGGTTCTTCTCTATGATGTATGGTCTGTTTGTAATGCATGGTCCTAGAGAACCCTCTTTGAGAAGCATACCTTTTCTTTTAGGGCATTTAGATACCTGGAAAATTCTCAGAAACTGCATCTGAACCACACAGGCAATGCAGCATGGTGTCTATTCTAGTGTTTGGGACACTTTCATAGAACCTAATGGAGGAGGAGCATTTCCATCCCCAGGCTGTGAGCATGCTGCTCACATCCATTTTATCATTCAGCTTCATTTTAACTTCATGAGAAGAGGGAGAGAGCTTTGCATGTAATATTTAGAAGGCTTGTTCTGAAATATGCAGGAAATCTCTTTAGACTTTTGGAGCAAAGCCATGGGAGCAGTTCCTTGTCCCTGCTTGAGATGCAAAGGTTTCTACTTCCTTCTCTGGAACCGGCTTAATAAGTGATGTAGCTTAAAATCTGCTCGAGATGCAAAGATTCTCCCTCTTGCTGTGGAACTGGCCTGATAAGCGATGTAGCTTAAGGCCATCTTCCATAAGCCGATGTTATCCTTACCCTCGACCATCCTTACTCTTCTTTACCAGGCTTGTGCCCTGATCCTTGCGCAAGCCTTAACGACCTCCCATGCTAATCACACACGGTTTAGCCCAGAAAAAGTGGGGGAAATGAGCTCTGGTGAAAGGATGTCTACCATACTGTGCACTGACGTGAGTTTCTGCGATCTGAGAAATGACTATAACTTTTGTTCAGGCTTGGCCCACTTGCACTTTTTTTGTTTTATACGCATGGCCATCTAGGTTTTTATTTCACATCAGAAATGTAATTCAAGGCTCTTTTCATGCTCAAATGGTTGTTTTTGCATAGCTGTCTTCACTTTGGAAAATTGAGATTTTCATTTGTAATAGTTGGGCTTTTCATAGTTGAAAAGAAAGACTATCCAGTCATGCAGTAGAAACCATTGCACCTCCCTCTCTTTTGAGTTTCCCCACATACGATTCGATTTCGAATGAGAGACAAAGGGAAGCGGCAAAAGTAAAACATGATCATTTGACAAGCGAGGAAGGGAAAAAAATGGCTTTATCAAGGGATACGGAACCCGCCTGCAAAATTCAGGGAATAACGCCTTTGTTAGCTTTCACTGTGCGCTTCTTTGTGAACAGAAAATGCCTCTTGAAGCTAGATGAGATTAGCGTTTGCCTCAGTGTTCGTCACAGACGATGATGAGGCTTCCCATATCAGCTGTCATCAATAGTAGAGACATACCAGGTGCTTATGGTGTGCTAATTGTTTTTAGGTCTTTTAGAGAGCAGCATGGCTGCACACATGTATAGCTGTTTGAGAGTGCCACTGACCTTTCGGCAGCTCTGAAAGACAGCTTCATAATTCATCGAGCTCCGGGTTATTTGTTTTTATTGCGTGATGTTATCTCATACCTCTTTGATTTTTATCTGGTGACTGCTGCTGATACTCTGAGGGGTCCATTTCATCCCTAAACAATGTATTTGACAAGACCCCCTTAATGAGGCCTGCTACACATCTGATACTGGGGCTGTCAGGATGATGTCTGGAGCTTTCTCGCGGCCGAACATGCACTCATCGAAAAGCAAACACAAAGGCCTGGCTAATTCACTCATACTGTATGTAAGGGTCATGTATTATGTAACTTGAAAAAAATTTACAGCTCAGTTCTCCTGCTGCCTGCCTTCCGAACCTCCTCATTTGTTTTCAGAGTGAGCACTGACAGCTGTATTTCCCTCATCTTGTCGCAGCGCGCCGTTCTCTGAGCTCGGTAGCCACGTATGAAATGGCCGGCATTGTTGTTCTAATAATGCGCTTTCCCTGGACGTTTCATGTTTCAAGAGTGGCATCTTCGACCGCTCGGACTGCCCTGAAATGCTGTTAGCGCCAGGGCAATTTATACTCATTTATTCTGCGCTTGCAATCGAATTCGTCCTGGAAAAGGACCTAATTGAATGAACTTTCATAAAGAGCGCCATTATTGTGTTTCAGTACTGCGGAGTCCATATGAATTTGTAAAGGATTAATTTTGTATTAGCAGCCAGGGCTGCTCTGGCCCACACAAATGCTAATTTTAATGGTTGAGCTACTTTTAAATGTCTGTAAATGTGTTCTGGTACAATGGCTTCTCTTCTAATCATAGTCACATACTGCCATCCCTTCTCCACGGCCCTTTCTCAGCTCTGCTCCAGGCTCAAGCTGGCACACTTCGAATGAAAAACAAAAGAGGACTGTACACATGATTTATAATGGCTGCGGCCCATGAGAAAATTCCCCTTTCTTCCTTTTTTTGCCGCCGTTCATTTAAATTCCCTGGATTTGTCCGAAATTCTATTACACCTCTGGAGAAAAAGTCTATTGAAAGATATGCAGTGGGATTGAGGATCTGCAGATATTTCGTAATGTTCTGCGAAAAGATTTAGAGGACTAATTTCATTAACATTGTCGGCACATAATCATTCCGTGGCTGGATAGAGTGCAGAGAGAGTCATCCCGCGCTAATCGGTCTTTGAAATAACGGGCAGGTGACGTGGAGAATACGCTGCGTTGGTTAAAGACTTAACCAAAAAAATAACCTTGAGATGGCTGACGATTCCCCCGTGGCCTGTGTTTTTTTAAGACCTGTGGTAACTGTGGCGTCTCTGGGTTGTCGTAACCTCCAAGCTCCGAAAAGGAGACTGGATGAAGTAATGGACTGACTGAAAGATGGTGAGACAATGAAAGGAGCTGAGTAGATCAGCAGTGGCGGAATCACAGTGCCTCACCTCTCTTGTCTCTCAAGGTGCCATTAAGTAACTCTCAAATTACTTTTAATAATTATGTAATCAGCCACGCCTGACATGCGAGAGGCTTTAATTAAGTTATTAATTAGTTGAATAATGTGATTTTTTTTTTCCTCTGGTACAGAAGCCTAAGTCACCCTCTCAACTCACAAAATGAAGGTGTAATTAACGTGTTAGCCAGGGAGATCCTCGTGCACTGCTGACAGAGCTCAGATGCACGCTAGTCTAGGTCTGCCAGTAGAAAATAAGAAAAATAAGTCTACTGATTATCACTTTAACACATCAGCAAGCAAGCGTTAAGATGAGAGAAAATATAGATTCTTGTGAAAATACGCCGTGAACGGCAAATGACCATTAAATGATCGAAAACAAGCCACATGAAGAAACCGAAGACCAGATGCTGGGCTGTCAGATTCTCTATATTATTGCATTACTCTATATACAGTATGTATTACATTTGATATTATTTTAGAGGAATTTCCCTTTATCTTAGTGGATTGTGGTTCTGCCTGTGTTGTGTTATTGCTTTTGTGAAGAAGTCCTCTGCTCCTGGAGTTATAGAATGACCCTTGCCACCTTATTGTAAAGCTTGTGGCTGCTCTTTTTAGATGTAGGGTGTTTTGCTCTTCTGTTTTGTTGATGACGCCTCTGCCTGCTGAGCTGGCTGAACTTCTGAATCCAATATCTTATAAACACACCCTGCTTATAGATGATAGACACAGATGGCTGCCATAATAATGGCTGACATAATATGAATCTCCCAGTTATTGTTTCCATTATGTCGTGCTGAAACGACCAATAGAAATTCTCCAAACTGACTGGAATTATAATCTTTTTTTCTATTTTTCTCTGTAAAAATGTGATTTTGGAGAGTTTGTGATGTGTCACTAGCAATGAAACTACACAAGTATGCTGGTCAACCAGCATTACACCACCACCAGCATGAACTAGCACTTGTTGTGTTTTTAAAATTGCCATGCAGACCAGCATGGAATTTTGGAGCAGTTCTTCTAATGTTTGAGTTGCACCAATATGGAATTTCTGGGCTCAACCAAAAAAAAAAAAAAATACCACCATAACATTACATTGTGTGTAGATATTTTACACGATACACTTTACAGACCTTTTTAACACATTTTCAGTCTGGAATATTTGGAGAATTCGTTGTAAAGGGGTGTATAATTCTGTAGCACTTTTGGATGCGAATCAGAAGCTGAATTAAAATCAAGTTTGTAACGAAAGAATAGAGATGCAGTGAAGACACACAGACTGAGCAGCTGTCCGTCACGTGAGAGGAGTGTGTGGATAAAAGCGCTGTGGTTTGTAAACATTGTGCCACGAGAGCCATAAAGCATCACGTCAAGCACAGCCACACATCTGCAGCAACATCACTCTAGTGTGTCAGCGGAGAGCAGTGTGAGGGATGGGAGTCTCATATGTACACAGGCCGAGTGTAAAATAAAGAAATCTTCAAGTAAGTCAATCTCAGAACGATGGTCTCCGCTATTAAATTTGAATGTCTAACGTCATAAAAAAAACAATAAATAAATAAACGGGGAAGGTGCAGACCATGTCAAAATAAGAGTCACTAGTACGAACTAACAAATAGCCCCTCCGTACTTGATGGCAATGGTCAAAAGCCGGTCAGTACCAAGAGCCCGACCATCCCTTAAAATCCACGGAATACAAGCGTCCAGGCTTTTTTCTGTCCTGGCACCGAAGTGTTGGATCAAATTTCCCCTGGGTGTCCGAACGGCAGAGTCGCTCGCTGTCTTCAAGCAACTAAAGACCCACCTCTTCAGAGAATACTTGGGCAGTGTAGTGTAGTGCTATTTAGCATATTATGATCTCTATACTGACTTTTGTGATTAGTAGTATCTAAGCTTAGAGGGATCTTTGTATCCTAGTCTTTACAAACTAGCTAGGGATATTTACAGAGTAAGCAACAAAGCAGCTGTGTAAGTTGCTCTGGATAAGAGCGTCTGCTAAATGCCTTAAATGTAAATAGACAATAAATAGACAAAGTCATTCATACAAACCATCAAACAGACCAAGTCAAAACAGAAGTAGAATTATGAGTTGCAGTGATCACCCAAAAGTTTATTTTCAGACTGATGATAATAATAGCATTGTTCCATTTATCTGCAAATGATATGTTGGCTGCCGATATATTGTCCACCCCTAGGCAACCTGTATAGAATAGCTTAAACACAATAGCTTGTTCCAGGTTCTTTTAGGCCAACTTCACTGTTTCTACTGACTATTTTGGGATGTTTTTTAGAGTTACATTTTGAGACATTTTGTTTTATTATTATAGAGTGTACTGTAAGACCAGGCTGTCATGTTGCTAAATATATGCTGCTGGCTCGTGAAAAGAACGTGGAGCCGCAGAAGGGACTTGATCAAAGCAAGGTTCCTATCCAGCTCTAATGCTGCCATTTGGCTGACCTCCAAATCTCTAAACCTGGAACAAGGTTAGTGCTATAATCTACTCAACATGCTGAGATTTTTGTGTCAGAAAACAGAGGATTTTGCTTAAAATCGCAGAGCAGTGGCGTCCATCCACATCCTCACCGTATTCTTTTTTTTTTCTTATACCGCTCCATTCTTGCAGTGGCCCTTTTGCACTCTTCAAGGACTCCTCTAGCACTGGGGATAAGTGAACAGCTCTGACTTGAATTTAGAGCTTGTGGAGTGAATTATCAGTGAATATCCAGCCTCGTGCCTCCCTGCCCTGCCTGCCTACCCATATGTCAACATTTCCATAGCCCTCTTTAAGCCCAGCAGGGCCATTTCCAAAAGCAAAGCGTTGCTTTACTTGACTGCTCATTTGGCTGCTATAATAGCGAAGGTAGCAAAGGATTTTAATAGCCAAGACAAAACCTGTCTTCTTGCGAATTTGCCATTCATAATTAAACTCATTTAGAACCTCAGTGACAAAATACTGTATGCTGTCAATTAACATATCGAAATACCCAGCTTTTCCATGGACAAACACCCTCATGCTGTTTGTGTACTTTCGTATGTGGCTCTGGCTGTGTCCGGCGTGTCATTAAGGAGAGGTAATGAAGCTATTAGTGTGTTCTTAAAGGTCAGGCTGAAGACTGCAAGTCACAAAGGGGGAGACAGAAGGTTGACAGAAGCCGATTTAGAGATTCATTACAGCTCCAGGCTTGCCTCATTTGTCATTTCATGCACCTAACAGCACAAAGCAGCATCACTGTTTATGTTTTCCTCCACTATTTCGCTTTCTAATTTGTGGTTTGATCATCTAACCCGTGTATAGTTGAGTTTAGAGACCGAGACTTTATCACTGAACATAGGGCCTTATTCACCAACCGTTCTTTAGAAGGAATTTCTTCTTTAAACCCACTTACGCAGGGAATCTGATCAGTTTACGGTACAGGACAGTAAGATCCTTCATTATAAAAGCATAGCTGCGACAACTGTGTGGCTGAAAAACCCCTCATTAGTCTGACAGACATTTTGATGGGACTTTTCTCAAGGTCAGATTTGAGAAAATTCTTAGGAAAAATTGGTGAATGAGGCTCTATCATTGAGGTTGTTTGGCTCCACTAGTTTACATCAAATTTGCAAGTGTCGAATCACTTAAATTATGTATTTAATTGGTCATTTTAAGACACAAAGGACACATTGATTGATATTGTCATTCATTTTTATTCATTCAATCCAAGACCTCTTAAAAACACTAGTAAGACAACACTGTGAGTATGAGTGGACTAAGTCCTTAAAGTCTGAGACTAGACCAAACAAAACATGCAGCAGGGATTTTCTAAGCCCTGGGCTCCTGGTGAGTATCGGTTTAGAGTGCTTGGGCTCAGCAGCGAGCATTTCACTAGGCTTCTTAACAATAGCATCATCCCGTTTGATTATTTGGGCCTGGTTTGCGGTGTCACTGCCATGTTGTGAGCTCCGGTTTGGAGGCAGACCTACGGGGGCCTGGCCCAGAGCTGTTTACACACTGCGAGTGCTGCTCTGCCCGAGTGCTGAGCCGCTTTCAGCACCCCGTGCTTTGTTTCAACACCCAGAAGGCCGCAAGAAATCGGTTGTGCTTATTGTCCATGCGCTTAGAGTGGACTAGGGAGATGCGCTTCGCCACGTGGTCCGCCTCCCCTTTGTTTAATTGGCTAAGACCTGCACTACTGCCTAATCCTGCCAGGGCCTCCTCTGCCTCTGCAAGAATTGATTTAGAGTGGGCACACAACGAAGAGCTCCCAAAGCACTCTGGGAACAGTCATCTCAAGTGTTACAAGGAATTGTCAAGCTGCTCCATTACATGTGATGTCTCTCTCTCTCTCTCTCTCTCTTTCTTTCTCTTTCTACATTCTCTTTCTCTCTCTCTCTAAACATGTCAACTTATAATTTATTCACTTTCCTTGCATATGGATCCACACCGATCCGCCATAACGTTCATCTACAGAGGCTTCTACCAAGGGGTGTGATATGTTAATGAGCAAGTAAATAGTTAGTTCTTGAAGGTAAGCTGTGTTCAAAGCAGGAGAAATGGGCAAGCATGTAGATCTGAGCCATCTTGACGAGGGCCAAATTGTGATGGCTAGACATCCGGAGGTTAGAGCATCTCCAAAGCAGCATATCTACCAAACGTGGTCCAAGAAAGGACAAGCTGTGAACAGGTGTCTGCATCATTGACCTCACAACTTACAGGACCTGGAGGATCTACTACTTCTTGGTGCCAGATACATCTTCAGAGGTCTTGTGGAGTTCATGCCTTGAATTGAATCAGATCTGTTGTGGCGGCACAAGTGGGACCTTTTAAATAGTAGGCAGGTGTTAATGTTATGGCTGATCAGTGAGTATTTTACTGTAATAGACAATTAGTGCATTGTTTCTCTGTAGTATATTGAATAAGAAGCAAAATATGAACAATGTAGGAACAATGTATAAAAGTTATTTTAAAGAAATGTGTTCTTAGTTTGTACGTCTGTTGAATCTTAAGTGTACACTGCTTGATTAAATGACTGTAATTATGCTAATTGATTAAAAATAATAACAATGCTATAGAGAATTCTAATTACTAGTTCTTGGTAGTTTTTTGGTTGTTATCATTCTCAAACCCAACTCTTAGAATAACGTTGGCTTTTAGAATTTGGCTGTCTTAGCTGTTTCGACACAGAATAATGGAAGCAACCAGACCTTTCACACTCTAGGCTCTTGCTTAACGTTCTCTACTGCTCTGTAACCTCATTACCATCATTACATTGCGCTGGCCCTTGGGATGTGAAGCAACTGAAGTAAACTTGTCCCTGAAACCATACCATGCAAGTGCCAAATGATCACATCGTAATCTCTGAGGGAACATACATAGATGTGTATACAGTAGAGGGGCAGTAGCCACGTTTACATTGGAATAGATTACGCCCATGTATACACCTTGCAATAGACTAGTCTCATTAAGGCCATTCAGTATACAGTTCTATCAGATTTGAACGTTGTAGGTAATCATTTAAATACTCCATTAAATAGAAGAATAACAGCCATGTAAACAGCTGTATCTGATTGCATTTCCAATAGGAAAGGTTGGGTACGTTCTGCTCAAGAGCCTAGCTTGTACAGGGCAGCAGCAACACATATTATTACTGGAATTAAAGCTGTTAGGATCAAGTTGCATAAAATCATGAATAGCTGCCATGTCATAAGTAAGATTTAGCTTCCACTGAAAATCGGTAAGTCCCTTCAGTACGGCTGTACACTATTATGCAGAGAATATTTCGCGTTATCGATGGCGGGACTGGCATCCAGCTTGTGCACCTCGGACTGTGGCCGGACAAGATATTTTCCTCTTGCTCCTTCTTTAAAAAGAGTACGTAATTTTCCCTGAGTCCGCCATCATTTTTTTTTTCAAAGCAGTTAGCACAAACAATCACACCCCCTGAAAACACAGGCAACACACTGCTACTGCTAATGCTCATTGTCACGGTAACGTGTACACTAAGTGGTACTCTACACATGCGTGTCTATTTGGATCGGATTGCTTGTAGGGCGCATGTAAATGAAGCTTTTCCTCGGATTGTCTAGTAGAGAGAGTACATATGAACACCTCAGTCTCAATCTATAATCGGAATGAATACAGTCGGCTTGGAGAAAATCTTTGCATATAAACACAGCCGGTGTGTGACCTACTTTCCCAGGAGTGAACTGATGCTGTAGTACCTGATATTTCATTGTATTTCTGTGTCATGTTTGTTCATGTTTTATGTTCAGTAATGTGGAGGTTTAGATTGAGGGCTCGTTCAGTCTGGTAGATGGCTTATTGTATATATACACTGATATACACTGGCCTGGATGCATGGTTTTACATATTGTTGAATCCCTTTTGTTACTTGTCCCTTTGTCCCTTGTCTCTTATTTGTAGTTACATTATATTGCTATAATCTGCTTTTTTATATTGTTGATGGTTTGGCTCCACATGCTAAATTGCACAGACATTCAGGCATTCAGGGCTGATGTTGTTTGTATTTCTACATTATGCAAATCCAAGTGGCTTTAGTTAACTTTCATTAAACCTTCATTAAAATCTTTACCTTTTTTATTTTACATTTTTAAACATGTGGGTCTTCATTGTGATAATTATGAAAGATAAGGGTGATGAAACTAAACCAATAAAACAGTAGAAAAGCACTAATATCTCCACAATTATTTTAAGTAGCAAATGCATAACATTGCATTTAGATGAATTAGAATGTAGCACATTAGCTGCAGATGCTAAGAATATAATTGTTGGGGATTCTGGAGAAGCCTGTCTTCTTTAAACCTCAGACATTTTCAAAGATCCAAAGAGCTCCCTGACACCTTCAGAAATGAGGTTGTAGATGCATATGAGCATATCAACAAAATAATTTACTAGCGTGAAACATTTTAAGGGAACTGCCAACATGGCCAAAGCCCAAGAACAGACCGCAAGATGCATAAAGAACATCTTGTTAGATCCTGCCATGGTTGATGTCAAAGTTAAAGCATTGGCTGTACAAAAAATATAAAAAAAACAGTTCTTACTCCATTTAAAAAGGCACTATATAGCCACTACATAAAATAAATAAATGGTCTGGATCCCTCAGAATTCCATAGAGCATAGACAACGTAACAATCACATTCGGTGTTGCATTGCTGGATGTTACACCAGGAAATGATGCTTCTTTCCAATGAATGAACTGTTGCTGTAGTACAAACAAATGTTAGATTTGTAAAAAATGACCTTCAAACACTAAATTCACTCTAAATTTACAGCACTGTACAGAGGTTGTGTTTTTTGTTTTTTTGTTTTTTTGCATTGGCATGAGTGAATGCTTCAAATGTGAACATTACTCAAGATCTTCGATGCTACACACTGGCCTGAAGTGAAGAAAGATGTTAGCTGATACTGCAAGCAGTGTCCACAACAGTAGTATCATCACATATCAAGTTCCCCGGGTCATGAAACCACCACATCTTTAAGTTGACTGGCTATAGTTACCTTGGAGAGAACCATGGAGGGTCCACCAAACATCTGGTCAGGGTTTTCACTCACTGTTTCTAACTGAGGTAGAGTTGAATTTTTAGTTAGACATCTTGATGAACTGGAGTTGCCAAAATAATCAAACACACTTGGCTCACTTTTTTGCTTATATCTTGGCTTTGAAAGATCACTTACAGCACTAAAAAAAAGTCTTGGGCCAGTCTCTGAATCCATGTATTGTTTCATTCACTTCTTTCCAAGCTAAGTTTATTATTTATTAATTTGTATCTGTAACAAAAGTGAGACTGAAACTCAAACTCCTCGCTGTAATTCATCAGAAACTAGACAGATAAAGGTAGTCTGGCGTTAAGGAAACAGACTTGAGTGTCTCTTTCCTTTCTGTAGGTTAGTGGTTAGTATTTCATTGCATATCCCTTCTGTTTGGATGACAGTTTGAAGTCTTCTAGGCTTGAAATGCATGAGTTTGCACAACTGATACTCAGCCTGTCGTGTTGGATTTTCTCTTTTGAGTGGCTAGAGCATAGCATTTTTCGAACACTCCTTGTCTCTTTCCAATCCACTCCAAGCAAAACGGGTTCCATGAAGTACTGAAAAAAGGGTTCTTTGACTCGGAACAATAGTGCACCTCTTTTTGATGACATACACCGATCCACCATGACATTAACACGACTGACACGTGAAGTGAATAACATAGATTATGTTGTTACATTGGTACCTGTCAAGGACCAGAATATATTAGGCAGCAAGTGAACAGTCAGTTCTTGAGTGTAAGTGTAAGCAAGTGTAAGGATCTGAGGGACAAATTGCGACTAGATGACTGGATCAGAGCATCTTGAAAAAAACGGTGTTCCTGGTATGCAGTGATTATGCACTGATGCCATCCATGAAGGCCCCATAAAGGATCTGCTGCTAACATGCTGATACCAAATTTTAGATTTTGTTGAGTTGTTTTAGCAGTATGAGGGAATCTATGTAATATTAGGTAGGTGGTTTTAATGTCTTTTTCAGGACGTTAAATGAATGAAGTGTGTTAGCATTGGAGATCCCTGCTTTAACCAGAGAATCGCTGGTTCAAATCTTGGTCATGCTGCTAGCCATCGGCAGCCAGGGCCCCGAGAGAGGCATGTGACAATGTGAGTTTTTTTTTTTTTTTTTTTTTTACCGTATTTAAACCTGTGGCTCTTTTTTGTTCTTATTCCGAAAGATGAAGGTAAAACTAAACAAATAAAAGTGAAGAAAAGCAGTCCAGTGCAATGCTGGCCAGCACCGGCGTCTGCTGGCCGATGTATCAGAGCTGGTTACATGGTGCCTGCTCTGAACACATTGTTTGCCTGGCGAAAAAGAGACGACGGCTGGCTGCGTGTGATAGTGGGAGAATATGTATGCTTTGGGTAATGGACGTTCCAAATTGTGGAGAAAATGGGTCGAATTTTCAAATAAACCTAAAAACAAATTGTGGAAATGATTGTTTACTATTGTTTACCTGAAAACCACTCTGAGCATTGTTCATGCATGACCTTATAATGGTGAACAAGATAAAAAAAGAGCTTTATTTGAACTGATAAGTGCAGCAATGATGGATCGGTATTGACAGACAGTCGTAGCATTTGTGTGCTTGGATCGTATTGGGCAGAAACACTTAATTTGGGCATCACTACTGTCTGATTATCTCAAAAAAACAAATATGACCAGACAACGTCTGGGCAATGTATGTGCATGGAAAAAAATACACATTGGCTATCTGTGATGTAGGCCCACTGAACCGCATCACTTCCCTATAAAGGAATACATTCTGTATTCAATTGTAGTACATAACAAATAACCATATTTCTGATGGCTTTCTGTAAAGACAGCTGAGTGATGGTCAAGACTATCCAAACCTTTTGTTGCCAAAACAAGGAAAGCGGCTAGTGGTCTGAATATTAGCAGTCTGGATTTGTTGCGAAAATGTTTCATCTGGACGAACCTACTACTACTGCTCATCAGTGGTGTCTTCATCCTTGTATGGACTTCAATTTATAATTAATGGAGAGATCAGTCCAGTTTTCTTCTTTAACCTCCTGAGACCCGGACTTTTGCTTGCTTACAGTGTCCTCATATGAAGGTCAAAGTTTTAAAAATGAAGTCTCATGGTGCAGAGAAGCAGAAATGTAATGTCCCCGTATGAGAACACAGGGTCTCAATAGGTTAAACTTGAAATATTGAGTTTAAATTAATTTAATTTAAGGATATATGTATAATATACAGAGGTTTCAGCATTCAGCTGGCATTTCTGGACTTCTCAGCTGTGTAACACACTTGACTTGCATTCACACATTGTTTGTGTTTGGCAGTATTCTACACACTAAGCTTGCCTTTAACTAATTTGCTTGCCCCAGAGCAGGGAAGAGCAGTTATGTTCTTTAACATCAAAGAAACCACAAGCTCTGGAATCTTCCCAAATGGTCAGACGCAGCGGTACTCGGAGCGCTAATGCAAAAGCCGAGGCCTGCGGTCCCAGTACTCTGCATGTAATGCCCGACCAGATGCAGTTCAGAGGGTCAGGCCAGCATCCTCCTTTAGAGCCGGACCTGCTGTTCTCCTCTACACTCCGCTCGCTGCCGGGGAGGCTAATGCGAGAGCGGCCCCGGCATTAGAGAGCGTGTGCTCGTGTTTGTGTTGATGCTGCGGCTGTGCAGGGAGTCTGCTTGAGGATTATAGAGGAGGAGAGATTAAGAGGCTTTCTTGCCATGTTGGTCAAATACTCTCTGCCTGGCCTGCTTGTCCTGCCTCCAGCTGCACAATCAGCTACTGAGCTGGACCCCTACCTGGAGAGGTGAGCCCTGTGGCCCTGGACATTACACCTCACCCAACATGCCTCTCATGCCTTAGTATCTCCAATGCTTGTCAAAAGTTTAGGTCCACTTTTCTGTGTGTTACATTTTATTGTTTGTCAGTGGTATTGGAAAATATATATGAAATCTATATGAAAAGGTCAGTGGTAAGCTAGGTCCTTATCATTTACATTTTTTTCTTAAAACTTAATATTGCAGTGAAATGTGGTGGAGGTTTGTTGGGAATCACTCTGCTACTCTAAATGGTTATACATAAAAAGTATATTCTGCTGTCTGTCTTCAACTTAATAGCTAGAACCTGATTGATATTTCAGTGTAATTTATTGAGACTTAAATTACTTACATTGCGTATTTTTCAAGGTAGGACTGTCGCATTTATTGCCATGAATGTTTACATATACATATATAATTTTTACATTTATATACATATAAATATATATATATATATATATATATATATATATATATATATATATATATATATATATATATATTATCTATTTTTTTAATATCTTTTTTTTTAACTTGATCTCTACCTGCTGTATTTAGCAAAAACCGTCTCTCTCCAAAATGTGCAAGCAGAAGGAAATGAACCTCTTAATTTTAAGTGGAAGCCAATGTATAAATGTAGACATGTAGACACTGTAAATGTAAAGTCCAGTTAAAATTTATGTCCGAACAACAATGTGGTTTACCACATGCAACTGTTTTGATGCATTTCCCTATACTTTTCCTATATAACAGAAAATCTGGCTTAATTCTATATACAGAAGAAGTCAATGGACAGGCGCTAAAGTTATTGCAAAGAAAACCTTTCAGTAACCTTTTTGAGAAGTATAATGTCCCCAAAATGTCAACTGACAGTGTACATATTCTGGCGTGTAGCCTATATGTATTGTGGAAAAGCATGCCTAGCAATGTAAAAGCTTACTATAGAATTGTTAATGTGAGTCTAGGCTTGATTAAGAATCCACTTGCTCCCCTCCCCCTTCCCCTCCTTGCTTTCTGATAAGTAGCAGCTTAAAGTCCCAGACAGGTGCTTTCAGACTTTCCTGCTTCTTGGAAACTGTGTGGCAGAGAAGTGGTAGCCCGGCCCTGCCCTGGCTGGCTGAGAGGTAGTGTGTGCGTCTGTGTGTTTGTGTGCCTGGCCTCTGAGGTGCCTGCACAAGCTCCCTCACAAGCCTCCATCCAGAGAGTTACACACAGGCCCAGACTGAGCACCTTATGTTTGTCAGCAAAATGACTCACTCAGAGAAAACTAGCACTCAACAAAACGCGCATGCACACTATAACACAATCCTTCTCGATCTGAGACGTAAAGAGACATACTGGCGTAAAAATAATGCAAATATTTCCCATTCAGATGGTGACGAGGGCAAAGACGGCGTGCATTCAGGCCCTTTCTGCATTACGGCACTGTATATGTAGTGGGTTACAGTTTGCGTTCTTTTCCCCTTCCCTGAGACTTGTAATTTATCGTAGAGGATGAAACACCATTTGTCTGAAAGCTTTTCATGATGCTAAGACCTTGTTATGCCACAACACCATCCATTTTAGGCCACGTGGGCCAATGCGGACATGCGCCGCACGAAAGCCGATCTCCTGCATTATTTATGCATTGGCATTTCTAAGATGCAGCACGATGCACTTGGTCCGTGATTCATTATGCCGGGATAGGAGGATATTGATACAGTTTGTGTCACGCTAGCCAGGCAATAAAAAATATCATATCCCTTCCAAATGGATTTCCATATTCATCCCTTTTCCAAATGCAATAGCAAGGGGACCCTCTTATTGAGATGAAGCATCTGTCTCACCAAATATGATGTGCTCAGCCAGGTCTTCCACTGTGATGGATGGCTTAGTGGTCACTGTGGATTGTTGAGTTAGATTCTGATCTTTATGCACTTTACCTCTAAACCTCTCTATTGAGAGCAAGAAACAACACACAGCCATTTGTCTTGCGCCCGTGATGATGCTCTTTATCATACATGGTAAAGGATTTACTTTATGGGATTATTGCTGTCAAGTAATCTACTTCTTTTTAATGGTTGTAGGAGAAATGGGGGATACATTTGTAAACAAATTTGGCTGGATAGCTTGCACGAACACACTGGCTGAACTGTGTATCTCACATCGGCATAATTTCAAAAAGCAAAATGCAAAGACTATTTAGCAGTGTTAATCAAATCTGATGTGATTTGGACATTTTGGAAGTCAAATATTATAAGAAAATGACAAAATCCTGCACTAAACAACTGAGAATACACGTGGGACCCAGGCCATCCCATCCCCAGCCCCACACTCTAATCACCCGCTACATCTCAGTCTCTACCAGGTAGATATTTTCTGTGACATTTCCGATTGTTAAACACGTAGCTATGAAAGTAGCTGTTTTCTGTCCTGGCACCGTGGAAATGGTGGAACGAACTTTCCCTGGGTGTCCGAACAGCAGAGTCGCTCGCTGTCTTCAAACGCGGACTGAAGACCCACCTCTTCTGAGAATACTTGGACAAATAGTAGAGTACTATTGTCTCCTCACTGACTTGTGTTTAGTAATGTCTAAACTTAGAGAAATCTTTGAATTTGTAGTCTATTCAAACTAGCTAAGGTTTGTCTTGAGGAAACAGTGAAACACTTTTGTAAGTCACTCTGGATGAGGGCGTCCGCTAAATGCCATGAATGTAAATGTGAGTAAAAAAAAATACACTACAATAACACAAATGTGACGAAAAAAGTCACAAAATGTTTTCATAAGTAGCCAAAAAAATAATTTAATAATAACATTTAAAATAATAAAATAGTTTTCTGATCGCATCATTTCAATCCACACCCCATGATGCTTAGCATGACTTATGGACAGAACAAACAGCATGTTAACTGCTAATCAACAGAAATATAACAATTAATGACAATATATATATATATATATATATATATATATTTGTTTTTATTTATTTCTTTATTTTTGGAAGATTGAAATGCTAACTCAGATTACTTACAGCTGATCAGTATGTGCAGTTGCGCAACAGAGTGGTTTAAAGATAATAACATGCATGCAAGTAACTTTTTTTAATTGTTCCCAATTTATTCCCACATTTTTGGCTGCCAATTACCCCACCCACTAGTTTGTACTTTTCCTCTATCACATATAATGCTCCCAACACTGGGAGGGTGAGGACTGAGAAGGTTCAGAACTCAGATGTCAGTTTTTGATTTTACTTGGTGGGTGTATGGGTGTATGTTTTGGCTCGTGGACTGCACTGTAATTTAAATGCAGCATGTCTTGACATGTTCCGTTTAAACACCATAAAATAGTTTTTTAATCCATTTCAGCAAAGGCCATTTTCTAATCCCAGACCCAATTACATTGCATGTGGCAATTCTCAATTACAAATACTCCTTAGCCTGGGCGCCTGCTTAATCTGTGGCCAGCAAACCAGCCCATAGGGGACAGATTTGCGTCTGTTGAACTGCATTAGGTGCACTGGCTCCCGTGCCCTGTATTAAATTGTATGGCTCTCCGAATAGCCCTCCCAAACACATGCATGTAAAAGTTCCTGCCGTTGAGGGGGAAGTGCCGTTAAATGCCAGAGTGCCCTTGCGTCAGAGAGAGAGAGAGCTATTGAACATTTACAGCTGTCCTGCAAATCTCATTGCCGGGGCCCCGTTGCTGTGGTATGATTTTATTGCGTCCCCCACCAGCGTGGAGATGGAGGTGATAACCCCATTTCTCCAGCCCAAGAGCTGAGCTGCAAACTTTCTGATTCCTGTCATAAATTGCATTTGGACTCTGTGTGTGAGAGCACAGGAGGGGACCTGAGGGACAGTCGGAGGGCTTCTGCTGTTCTGCCACCCACTGCGCCTTGTTCCTTGCATTGACGGTGGAGCCCAAATAGACATTTGCTCAGTGTGATTAGCAGTCCTGTTAGCTTGCTTTGTACATGCAGAATGGAATCTGAGGTGCAATTATATTTTTTGTGTATCCTAATTATTTGCAAATTGTGTGTATGCGTGTGTGTGTATGTGTGTATCCGGTTGTTCTTTAGATAATTAGCATTGTTTGGTGGTGAAATGATTTTTGAGAGGTGCACTGCAGTCGTGTGGCGTGGGTGGAACTCAAATATCTGAACAAACTGTTCTTGAGAACTCAGTGTGCATTGTGGAAGATGCATGTGGGTTTTACACCAGTGGGCCTTCCCTACTGACTGCCACAATCTTTGGCATCGGTGCAGCCTCTTTATTGAATTTTCTGGAGAGCTTCCTCTTTCTGTTTACCAGACAGTTGCGCTTTGTTTTTTCAAGACTTTACATGGGAAATCTGTGCTTATAGCTCCACGTCTAGTAATAAAACACTGACGCTGCCATTATTTGAACCGAACAGCCATCGAAAGTGCTTTATTTCTTAACACTGAGGCAGCTGTGCTTGTTGCCATCTTGACATCAGACTCTGCATTCCACTCGCCAGCTCACTTCCTGAGTGAAGGCAAGCATATGGATCAGTGCGTGGGAAGTAGGGAGGTTAGCCCTGCCTCCACTTTGTTCGTTTTGATTGCATTTTTGGGCAGGCGAAGCTGGTTACCCTGCCAATTACGTTTTGTCCTCCCATGTCTTTTTAGCTGGCTGATTCCTGCCACCTCTCAGTCACCTTCTGCTGTTCTGGGCTGGGAGAAGTGGGATGTAATAGCTTTGGCTGGAGCAGGAAGCTTGTGTCCGCTGCCCAGTTAGCAGTGTGCCTTGGCTGTGCTCTACCATGCAGCCTCCCGGCACAGGTAGGAGGTTTGGGCCAGATTGTGATTTGTTTTTAGAGCCTGTCCCCAGGGTCTTGCTTTTCATCTGTATTTCAGGGGGCCATGCTGAGAATGGTCCCCCTTGCCATTCGCACCCGCCTCCCTTCCATGCTGGCCGTCTGAAGGGCTGCTAATTAGCCTTGGCTTGGGATGGCGCCTCCTGCGCATTGCTTCGGATCTCCGCAAACCTTCGCGCATTTCAAGGTCCTGATAAAGCAGTGGCAGCACGAGACCCAATCGCCAAGCTGTGCCAAGCCTTCTAACATGAGCTTTCTAGCACTTTTTCCCTTTATCTCTTTGTGCCAGACAAGCAGACTGTAGAACGCAGAGTTCTCAACTTTATCTATGCCTGGATATGCGGAACAATAGACTGTCAAATTCCGTTGTTCTTCCGCACTCTTTAGCTTAATGGTGAGTCAGTCTTAGCCTATGAAGAACTTTGTGGGAGTGGATAGAGTGGCAGGAGTGGGTCATTTTTCTGCAAATCGCTTTGGAATGCCTGGCAGAGTGGATTCCTCTGCACCTCGCCATTAAGGGATGCTTGCTGGAGGACATGCGTTTACGTTTGTTTCTCCTGGATTGCAACAGCTTTTCTAATGTTGGTGTTGGGCAGGGAGAGGCAGTGGGAGACGACAGACAGAAAAGAAAAAAAAAGGAAGAGCGTTAATGTCACCTTTCTTTTTTCGGATGAGGGCCTAAGCAGTGAACTGCCTCCGCACAGCATCAGGGACTGTGCACCAGAGGCTGTGCAGCCAACCTGCCTCAGATCGCTTGTCTGCTTTAGGAATGAAGTTGTTCTGTCAGTGACAGCTTGGCCTGCTTTTATTCCTACAGCCTGCTGAAGGCGACGATTGATATGGCCTTTCCCTCTCAGAAATTATCAGATCAAATCCCCCTTTTGTGGCCGTGGACACAGAAGTACAACAGAATTTAGCCTGAGCATTTAGCCCATCTGTCTCAGTGAAAAAACACACTAACTAGGAACAGTGAACACACGCACCCAGGGTGGTGGGCAGCCACCTTAGTGGCCGGGGAGTATTTATCTTTATTATTAATCACAATCCTTTGAACTAGAACTATATATTGAAGCCAAGATCATTTTGGAAACTTTTATCTTGACCCAAATTAGCATGACATGCCTGCTTGTTCAAGTGCCCTTTTTTTGTATTCTAACTGCGGCCCTACATTAGCCTTTCAATAAGAAGGCCTAATGTAAATATCACTGCTATCTAAAGAAAGGGTTTTGACCTCAAGCCTTGAACAGCTTGTGCTAGTCTGAGTACTGGGGTCTGCACTGTGGGTGTGAGCTCCAACGTATGGCCAGCAGAAGAAGCAGATCTGCTCCGGACATATGTTCAAGAATCACACTGTCCGGCCCCGAAGAACTGAATTCTCATTATGCCCATACATACTGCATCAAGAAAGAACAGGCTTGAGTAGACGTGCAGCTCGTCTTTGAGCACAAATGTGAGTTGCTAATTGCTTAATTGGTCATCCAGCATATTTTCGTATGTGCTATTTAGCTAAAGTAATGTAGAAGAGAAGGCACTACATGCAGCACCTTTTTTTTTATCCAACAGCCAGCCTACTGCTAGCTTAAGGTTAAACCAATGAGGAGCAGTCACACAAGGGGCATGCTTTATGCCTCCACAGCCTCAGAAGGGATTGGGCCCTCAGAGCAGTTGGAGGCCATCCTGGAAAATCAATAGGCAGTAGTGTCGCTCTGGTCTGTTGAGATGGTGTTGGGAACAAGGTCAGAAATGTTATCTCAGAGATGTTGGGGGATGGGGGTGGGGGCAGGTTGACAGTAGAGTGGATCTGACTAGGTCTGTCTAGGTCTGTATGAGTCAGGTTCATCCTTGTATTATTTCCAATGTACTTTTTTTCTTTTCCAATTTATTATTTCAAAATGGCCAAAAATTCAAACACATTTTCCTCGAGCATTGTTTTTGGAAGAGCTGGAGGGAAATCTGAGGCAGATCCAGATCCTGGAACCATATTAAAGGAGGTCAAACGAGCAGATTTTTGGAGTGTAAGATTGTGCCGAGCTGTTACCGGAATTGAGGCCATGACAGCTTCATTTTGCTGCCATGGTGGCATGGCATGTTGCTTTGGAAAGCTACGCCGCCATTGCTGCTCTCCCCATTTCTACAACCACATAAAACCTGCACTCTTATAAAATCACTTTGAGTGTAGAAGCACCATTTCCTTCCATTTTCTCTTCCTTAAAAAGAGCTTTTATTTCAGGTAAATGCACTTTGCAAATCTCAGGCCAGGCCACGTGGCCTGTGAAAGGCAGGCGTGATTTTCCATGAGTGCTGCTGACTGTTATTGCTGGAGAGATGAGGCTCTGGTTCATTATAGGTCTATTAGCAATCACTGAGGTCCATTGGCACTTCATGGGCTCAGCCAGCACTTAGCTTCTGACTCTGAGACTGCGCGACACACACACACACACACACATATACTAGTGCATACACTCACAGTGGCATGAAGAATTTGGACTTTCAGGATAGTCACAGTTTTGAAGGGATTATGGATGAATGGGTGGTTGGGAGGTTTGTTGGTTAGAGATTGCATGGATCAGGAAAACGCATCATGGAGACATTTGGTTAGGTTAGCATTACAGGTCTGTGTTTAAAAGATGTCGCCACTTCTTACCTGGGAAAACCTGCTCATGAACGAAATCGCTAGCATCAATTTCACACAATTGTATGTTTCCAAAAGGCTCAGCCTCGTTTTTCTACTGCCCCCACTGCCTAATTATATGAGTATGTAAAATTCGTACACACTGTCTGTCATTTTTGACCTTTCCTCAAAAAGCAGCAGACCAATTTGCAGTGATGGTTAGTGATGCTATAGCAAACCATGCAGTATATTCCTTTTTGCACTCATGCAGTTCATTCATAGCCATTAACACCCACACTGAAAAAAATATACAGCGGCTTAAACTGAGTCCAGTGTGCTAGACAAATGCAGCACTGTTCAGAAGTCACATTGAGGATCACATTGACGTTCTGGGGTTTTCTCATTGGAAATGAACAACATGATGCAGAGTAGAAGTAGTTATATGCTTTATATGCTATTTATATGCTTTATAAGATATTTATAAGACACGTCGCTAGAAGTAGAAGAGGAAGTTATTTGTTGTTTGATTACTGTACTGTTTCACCACCGCAAAAAACTACTCCCTGAGGCATTAGTGAACACCACCTCCTCCTGGAAGTGTGTTTGAGTACACAATGAAGGGCAAGTGGTGGTTTTGCAATTTCTAAACAATATGGAGCAGATAATAAACCGTTAGCAGGGAAGTGCCTTGAGTGTGACAGAGGCCCTTTAATTCAGCTTACATAGACTTCCACTTTGTTTGATGATCTGTTCGAGTGTACACAGCTCACTCCTGCCCTGAGCTGCTCACCTTTTATGTTATTAAGTTAAAGACAACTCTTGTCGACTGGTGAAGTGTTGCTTTCGCACTGCACTGCTCTTGAGCCTAATCAGTTGATTGGACCATGGTTGTGTAGCTGAGGAGGGGGTAATGCCAGCATGCTGACAAGCTGTTAGGCCTGGGAGCCCGCAGTTAATAGACAGCTGATATCATGAGTGAACGGTAAAAGTAGAGTCTGATCCGACGGCGGATTGAAAATCAATAGTCTATTATAGTCGACGGGGCAAGCGAGGCAGCAGGGAAGGGGAAGAGGAAGACTATTGCTTGGGGCTCTCTCTGTCTCTCTCCCTCTCTCTCCCTCTCTCTCACTCGCACACACACACACACACACACACACACACACACACACTCTCTCTCTTTTCTTTCCTCCTCCTTATGCCAGATTCTGGCTAATGAAGTAGCCGCCTGGAGAGCAGCACAGCCAGCAGGACTGGAAGAGCATAATGAGCGAGAGATAGGCGAACGGGAGAGAAGGCCAGCCGTGCATGATGCAGTCCACACCACAGGGCGTGCTGACATACAATTAAAGCTCTTCATCACTGCACGACCCCCCTCAAGATAGTGACAGAGCAAGGAAAAGAGAGAGAGGCCGAGTGAGTGAGCTAAGAAAGAGGGATCTGAAAGAACGAAAGAAAGAAGAGATCAAAAATCTGGTGGCCAGCATGCAGGGGGTTGTTTCTCAGCCTAATGGTGCCTTGGCATAGATGTCACCTTGCTGGAGCTCCAGTTGTGTTTCAGAGATGACAACGCCGACTTGCCTGTTCAAGGCTATCCAGTGGGGGACTGTCTTAAGACAAATATATAGAGTACTGCCTCCCTCCTACTGCACAGAATTGATCTTTAGTGGGGCTAGTGAGGGGCTACGGGCACAAGCTTGAGTGCGTTCTCCCTCTCACACGGCAACCAGGAAGAGGTATGCCCAGGCCTTCAGGGCCATAGTGGTGTGGAATAGTGGGATGTGTATGGTACCATCTGGGCTGCATAGAAAACCTCCAAAGACCTAAGATAAGCCAGTCTTGACATTAGTCTCCTTACTCATAGGCATTTTCTTAGCCTACAAAAGAGGCCATTGCCTTTCATCCAAGCTTTCATCCACTGCTACTTCCAACTGGCTGGCCTAACTTGATATGGATCTCTGGATCCCAGTAGAAGCACAAATCATGTTCTTGATTCCTGAGATTTGATGGGCCTACTTCCACTCTACCTCCACCTGTGGTTCAGAACTACACCCTTCAGTGACACCAGGGAGGTCCCACATGACTGAACTATGATCTTCCTTCATAGTCTTTTTAAAGACTCATCTTTCCAGGCTTTTGCTTGTCAAACCATTGTTTTTTGAGCTTTTCAGCACTTTCGCCAAATTGGAAATGTGAAGTACTATCTATTCTCAGGATGGGAGATGTAAATAAATACATTTAGAGCTGCACATTCATATTTATATATATTCACTGTACGTTAAACTGTTGGCACATGTTTAAAAGTCCCTCTGGATAAGAGGGAAGACACTTGGCAAGTGTCTAAGTGTAAAAGTACATTTAATGACATTACAGTCTGCCCGTTGGTAGGAAGACTTTAAGGCTTCCCACGCATGCCCTCCCCCTCAACACACTGCTTTCGACTTGTCGCACTAGCTTTTCTCCAGTATCACAAATCTACCTCAGGCAGTGTGATCCTTCACCTTGGTGACTCATGACAGTTTTGAGCGAGCCCAGAAGAACCAGAAGCATGCAGCACATGGAGCTGCGGCCAGGAGTTTATTCCAGACGAAGGGAAGTATTGACCTGGAAGAACTTCCACATGGCACGCTCTGCAGCGCCAGGGATTGCTAATGCTACGCTGGAGCATCAGTACATCTGCGACAGGCAGGCGCTGGTGTTACGTAACCATCGCTTTCAGAGCCCAGCATCACCTTTGCCTCAGTGTTACATGTGCACTCCCACACATACTCATCACCTAAGCTCTCCAAGCATTGTTATCAACTGCCTAAGTATACTTGCAGATTGAAAAAAAAAAAAACGATGTATGTTTATTAATGCATGTGTTATGCAATACCGCTGTAGGGTACAGGTATGTGGCACGTTGCACTGAGGCATACATTCATTGCATGTTCTAATCAGTAAGCGTAAGTGCGTAACACAGTAATTGCCTCTCTGTAAGACTTAGCAGTGTCCAATAGCAGTTGTGGTTCTTCAGGAAATGCCCTTGATAACGAATGAGTTCTAACCCATCCCAGACATTTTAAACGCGAGTATATAATGATGCTTTTGAGTCTCAGCCAATCTAAAGGCAGCTTGCAATATGCAATATGAATGAACTCCTCTCCCCAGAGAGGACCTTCATTTTCCCAAATACCAGGAGCTGCAAGAGGTGACATTTATGCTATGAAATGCATGTCACTTGTCCCTAGGCAGTGTGCTTCCCTTAATACATGTTTAATAGAAACAGTAAAAGCTTATAGCCTTCCTTCCATTCTCCAACCGGCAGCTGTACAGAATGAGCACTTGCAGACCTATCCTTGGGAGGATTTTTGATGTATTTTTGCCAGTTGCTTTTCTCCCTCCTTCCTATCCTTTCCTCCTCGCTCTTTCTCTCTATCTCTGCCCGTGCACTCTCCATGTTTATATCTGGCTGAGCTCCAGTGATTTTTGGGTACAACTCTTGTGGCGATGCTGCCAACACCTGCTCCTCTACCTGTCAGGCCAACGGAGTAAGGCTTGTGTTGAAATATTAAATGCTGCCCCCTGGCTCCTTCCTGGCTCCAGGAAGTGTCTCTGGCTCCTTTCTGAAGTGAGCGAGTGACGGAGTAGGAGGAGGTTTCTGGATCCAGCTACTGCCACCCGCTTTGCCCCCCGTAGGCAAGGATCTACAAATATTTGAGACAGTGATACGCCGGGCTGTTTTTGAGCTAAATTGCAGCATGATCAAATTGGGGCGGGATAGGGATATACTGGAACGTGAATTGTAATAAGCCTAATTATAGCAACGCATAATGGCACTGTTGGGCAATATGTATCGTGGTAATAGCACAGTAAATGTTGCATCACACTTAGAGCGAGGTATGAATTGTAATTAAGCGCAGCAGCTATTTCTCTGGAATATTTTTTTTGAAGAATGTAATATGATCTGTAGTATCTCTGGAAATCATATCTACTCTGAGGAAGAGTTTTCAGCTGTTCAGAACTAAAATGGTACCAGCCAGCTTTCCTTCCACATAAAGCACTTCATAGAGCTCCAGTATCACTATGCAGCATTACCACTTTCCGAAGCACAGCCGCTCAAGTTTCCTTTTCATCTTTTTTTCTAATCACACGTTTCTGTGAAAGCAATTGACTTTTTCATCAAACGGCTACCGTTCGTCCTCCTGTAAGCCCCGGAAGCGGCTAAAAACTCATTTTATCCTTCTAACCATGACTTAAGTTCAACAGTGTTTCCCCTCCCCCTATTACAAACCATCATTTTTACCCCAGGTCTGGAGAATTCCGCCTTAAAGAGAGTTTTTAAAGCCAGCCACAGTGCTTTAAGTTGGAGAGCGGCTGTTCTGTTTATGGTGGATTTTGCAGTCTGTTAGGGCGGCCTAACCGGCCTCAAATCTTCTCCATTCATGCTGCCGTTCCCCCCAGGCCAGCGAGCGCAGCATGGGCCATCACTCAGCCGCTTTAAGCCCCCTCTCACATCCCGGCAGCCACTTCAGTGTAGAGATCCTCGCTGACGTCTCGCCAAATGCCATCTGCGCCAGTGAGGGTTGGTGTGCTCATAATGCATAGTGTTGCGATATCTTCTGCAACAAAGCAGAGGCCAGAAATTACCTCAAATGACCACAGCTAATGAGTTTTTTTTTATTATTTGTTTGTTTGTTTGTTTTCATTTCTGTAAAAACGCCACAGAAGTGCGTTTGATCCCCATCGCCTCACACGCAAAAATCTCGCAAGGCTGCCAGGGTCCTTTTAAAGGAAATGTCACCCGAATAATTAATCCACCACGCTGCTGAGAGAAGCCGAGCGTTTAGGAAAGAAAACAAAATAAAGTTTGCCGGAGTTTCTTCTTTCTGGAAACGTGCGAAGCTTCTTAGAGAATTATTGATGCCGTGTTGCGGAGTGCACGGAGAGTAAATAAGACCAAAGCATATGCCAGCAGAGGAGAGCAGAGATTTAGAGTAATTAAAAACTCAGCCCATCAGATAGGCTGTGTGCTGGATTTAAAACACGGGGAAAGGGGCTGGAGCAGGCCCAGAAAACGGGAGTCCCGTGAGGCGGGACATCCTTCAGGAGCGCTCGCTGACGGTAGCAAAAACTCCAGCAGTGCACAGACCTTGCACGGTGCTTGGAGAACGCATCAAATAGGTAAGTTACTATAGATTAAAAACAATATATGTGCAGCTTTGAGAAGTAAACGTTGTCTTAAATTCAGTGTCAGTCATTGTAGAAGAGCTAGTTGCCCTCCTTCCCTGTCTTTTTTTTTTTTTTTCCCCCGCTGGTTTCTTATCTGCTTGTCTCAGACCAGTCATCCAAACTGATGCATTCTGCTGTGTGTCATTGCTTCTGCATTGTAATTTATTTGCCATCATGCTCTGCAATTCACACGTCAAATCTGATATGGTGCCACTATACTCTTCCATTATGTCAGTAGCGTGTGACTCATCACGCGCAATACAAAAGGATATCTGCAGTCAGTCTCATTTAGACAGTTCTTAACCAGCTGCGTAGCATTCATATTTGTAACACTTATTTCTGTAATATGGCATTTGGCACAGGCTTCCTTTCACAACAGTCCAGGGATACGTTTCCCAAGCAACAACTCAAGGCAGCGCTTGAATGCTGGAGTGACTGGTCCCCAAAGCCACGGCAGCTCAAACTATGGCTACTTGGAGTCACCATGGCTTGAACTACAGTGGTTTGCCCAGTGTCTTTAATGCCATGTGCAGCAAACAGTAGCCTGATTTATGCAGCTGCAGTGGGGCTTACTGTATCACAACAGTGTGAAAAATGAAGCTTTGATGAGCCCCATGAAATGTAAAAGGACTGAAAATGCCAGTCTAATATGCCAGTCTAGGTCAAAGCCTTATCAGTTTTACTATGGGCTACTGAGGTTCAAATCTAATCCCCAGTATCTCGTCATTTAGAGTATTTAGAGTGTTCACAGTAACACAGTGCAGTAAACACTGCTAATTCTTATGAGATTTTCTAGAAAAGCTATAATTTACTGAAGCATTTTTACACATGCATGCTCCTAGTTTTTGGTCAAAACAAGCGATTTGTCCGACAAAAGCCATTTTGCGAGGCAAGGAAGTAGAGTAAGGGCTGGAGTTCTGGGGGGGGCTTTGAGTTGATGGGACCCGTAGCCAGACCCCCTCCTCCCTTGCGGTTTAATAGTGCGTAGAAATGGAGAGGAGGAGTTCAATTTATGCTGCTAAATTATACTTTTGCAGGCTTGGGAACCTGGAAAAACCTGGGAAACCTGGGAAAGTGGTTGAAAATTCAGTTCTGCTATGTCTGTGACATAAAGAGAATTTCCCCTCTATTGCGTAGCGGTGGGCAGCAACCAGCCAAATGTTGACAATCCCATTGGTTGCCGCAGAAGCAAAAAAAACAATAAACCCCGCCTCCACTCAGATGTGCTGAGAGGGCGGGAGACCTGCCAATACTGAGGATGGATTTTACTCTTAAGGGGAAACTAACACGAGGTTGGCGCCTGGCGCCTGTGCCGGCCAACAGCGCTTAAGAGTGATGAAGAAAGAGAGCACCATCTACCCACCCAGAGAGAGCGTGATGGCAAAGCGGCATGGCTCGGCTCAGCTCACCTTATGTTGCTGATGAGCTAACCACTTACCACTGTAACCACAGCAAATCCAGCTGTGGGCGTGTTCTGCTGATGCAATTTGATTTTCTTGAACCAATAAAAAACTGCACCACTGCGTCCCGCCCCCTTGGCAATTACAATCCATGAAGAAGAGAATGAGCCAGGTCACATCGAGAACACAGACCTGTGCAAAGAACACAGGACACTGATTGGTGATCCATCCATTAACAGAATAGAAAAATTAATAAATCTATCTGATTATAATAATTATGATGAAGCGAGGGGGTGGGACGAAGTGGTGCAGTTTTTTATTGGTTTAAGAAAATCTAATTGCGTCAGCAGAACACGCCCACAGCTGGATTTGCTGTGGTTACAGTGGTAAGTGGTTAGCTCATCAGCAACATAAGGTGAGCTGAACCGAGCCATGCCGCTTTGCCATCACGCTCTCTCTGGGTGGGTAGATGGTGCTCTCTTTCTTCATCACTCTTAAGCGATGTTGGCCGGCACAGGCGTCAGGCGCCAACCTCGTGTTAGTTTACCCTTAATAGTAAAATCCATCCTCAGTATTAGCAGGTCTCCCACCCTTTCAGCACATCTGAGGGGAGGCGGGGTTTAGTCCTATTAAATTCCTGTATTGACAGTGATTTTGGGTGAACTCCCTCTTTAAGTAAGAGCGGTCTAACCTAGCTGACTCTGTGAAAGACGTCTGTGAAATGCTCGCCCGCAAAAGAAGTCTTGTTGTTGTAGGTCAGTGTGGAGAAAGTGGGAGGACAGGGCAGTCTGTTGCTGCAGACGAGCTTTGTGTCTCTGTCTGTCTTTGCTGGGGAGTCCGCACTGCCGCATTCGTCACTGTCTCATTCGCTTCTCTGCCGCAAGCTCTTAAGATGCTTTTAAAAATGCATGAAAAAAAAACAAAAAAAACAAGGGCAACTCTGCCTATAATCTACTTTTGTCATTGGCATTGTAATCGTGTTTCCTTTGCGTGCTGGGCCGGAGCTAATAGTCGCAGTTTGGTCCAGCTTAAAATTGCGGCCAGCTCTACAACCCCGACTTGTTGCCTTGCTTTTCTGAGCCACTGGGGACCCACACATTTGCTGTGAGGGCAAGACACCCTGATTAAAACCAAGCCAACGTTGTGGAATGAAAAAGAACTAATCTTCGAGACAAGTTGTGCTGATCATTTTGAGAGAGAAAACACAGCCAGTCAAACTGCCACAATATAATGACTGGACACGCGGCTATATCAGCTTATCATTACAGCGATTACGCTGTTATCATACGTGCGGTTCTCTGTTTTACACAAATTACAGTCAGGAATGTGATTCATTTGTTGAAAATAAGGTTTGCCACTTTTATTTAAAAATTTTTTTCCCCATTTAATTAGGACTTGCTATGACCCTGTCCTCTGGCCTGCATTCACACTGATTAGAGCAGGAGGAAAGGCATTTAATGAGAGTGAGAGAGAGTTAGAGAGATATCCTTCTGTGTGGTCATGATGTGAAGCTGTTAAAGTGGAGTCTGGCAGGCCCACATCTCCACTGTTGGTACGGGGGCGTGTCTTTGTAAAAATATATGTGTATGTGCATGTGCGCATGCAGGGTTAGCAGCCTGGGAAAGCTAGGCAGGCAGCTGTAATGAATCTGTGGCTGGTGCCAGTACAGCACTGCGGAGATGAAATTGCATTGGCCTTTCTGGATTCTGAGTTAATTGGCTGATTGTGGAGCTCTCTCTCTCTCTCTCTCTCTCTCTCTGCCTATAATTTATGACTCTCCCCCACACCGCATGCAATGCAAGTGGGACGGAGAAGCTGCACTTGACCTTATAGAATAAAGGGGCTGCTGATGTTTGGACGGGTGCGGGTGGCAGCAGAGGTGAGAGAGACATTACGCAAGAGGTGGTGAGATGTGGCAGTAGTGATGTAAGGTGAGCGTTTTCGGAGCCTCATTAATATCTGTCCATATGAGTCCATATGAACGTAGGTCTTGAAGTTTCCATATTCATTTCTTTTTGGATTTTATATTTTTGCTGCAAACATTTGTGTGGTTTTATTTAATTGAAACATTTCTTAAATCAACTCTTTTTTTAATAAAAACAATATGTTTTTTATTCTACAATGTAAATAAAATGTCTGATTAAAATATCTGGATCCTTTGAAAGTCTGCAATGATGCAATTGTCCACCATCAACAAACAGCACATCTGCCTGTATTCTCATCATGTCTTCTACTCTGATGGTGTGAATAGGGATGTTGATGTTTGTATTTCATAACGGGCCATTTTTGTACCTAATATATACACAGTCATGTCAAACCGCTGGTTTGAAATGAACTAGGCCAATTCTATCAGCTCCACTTACCATATAGGAGAATAGTATAGTTCTATAATGACAGAATGTAGCCCATCTGTTGTCTGCTTACTCTCTGTTAGCCTCCTTTCATCTTGTTCTTCAATGGTTATTCTCTGTCCAGCAGTGACGCTGAGGTGTTTAAAAACTCCAGCAGCACTGCTGTGTCTGATCCACTCGGCCCAACGCAACACACACTAACACGCTATCGTATCAGCGTCAATGCTAAGGGCTAAGAATGAGACACCCAAGGGCGCTGCCAGGGATTATGGTCCCCCTGAAAAGATATTACACCGGGCCCCACAACTCTGATAATCCTACCAAAATACTCAATTACTACATTTGTAAGGGCCCTTGTCAGTCACAGGCCCTTAAAATCGTCCTTACTTCCCCCACCCCCGGCACCCCTGGATCCACCACCCAAATAATACCTGCTCTGTTGCAATCCTGAGGGTCTTTGACCATTGAAGAACAAGCTGAAAGGAGGCTAACAAAGCATGCCGAGAAACAGATGGCTTACAGTCTGCAATTATAGAACTACTACACAGTGCTCCTATATGTGCTCCTATATATATATATAGGTGGAAAACTGCAAAATCTTTAAAATAATTAATTATTGATTCATTAATAATCCTCACAGCAATGTTTCAAAATCTTGTGAAAAGCCTTCCCTGGACAGTAGAGACAGTTACTCCAACAAAAGCAGGATAAACTCTTTTTTTAATAACCTAAATTTCGGAAGAAACAATGAATTAGCAGATGTCCCAGTACTTTAGTCCGTTTAGTGACAAGTAGTTAAACTTGACTGTATGGATAATATAGACTGGGAGTGAAATGAAAGAATTGATTATATAATATAGCAAATATCCAAAAATGAGGCTTTTATAAGGTGGGTAATTTAAAGCACAGCTTTAAGAGAGAGCAGAAGCTTTCTGTCAAAGTTGACTAATCCGGTATGCTTGATCCATGTTATGTGACGAAGCGGTCAGTCTTTCCAGTCCCACAGTGTCTGGGCCTGTGCCCACTGTCTCATCTCCATCCCCCCTTCTGTCTGTTTGGAGCCCAGCGGTCTCACTCTTGTGCAGAGCGCCGGGCCGAATCACAGCACTCTGGGCTGAAGATCAGGCACTGGACTTGTCCCAGAGCAGCTGCTAGCTTTTCTTCTCCTCTGCCTTAGCCTCTCTGCTCTGCTCCGAGCGCATTGAGGCCTGGGCTGTCGACTCCAGACACCCACCCTCTCTCATCTACACCTCCTTTCCTCAATCTCTAGCTCGAGTGGGATATCTTCTGGAGGAATAATGATTGGGTCCATCTTTCAACCCAACTCTCTCCTACTTTCTCACTGTTTCTCACCCCGACCCACTCCCGATGTCTTAAGCACAATACGCTGCTCCGTCTGAAAAAGGCAAGAATGTCACTGTTATTTGAAATTGTCCGTGTCGCATGACTCACACAGTTACTATCCCCCTCTCAATTAACCTTTCAGAGGAGGAAACGCTGAGAACGCGCAGAAGCAGGCAAAGATTAGCTATTAATTTGTTAGCGCTTTCTGCCAAGATGATTTATAATGACTCGCCGGGCACTGACTCCTTTCATATGCTCGGGTCTATGTGTGTTTGGGTTGGATTGTCAGATTCCATCATGTCCCATAAATCGTGCTCATCTTCTTGTCCTTGAGTGGGAAGAAACTGTGGCTATAGAGTGAGACAGAACAGTCTTTTTATTTACTCAAGAGCTTACGCTTAGTGTTGGTGTTGTTTATGCTCCCTACTTGCCAAGTCTGTGAAGAGGGTCATTAAGGAGCAGCACTGTGGGCAAGCGGTGGGTAATGTAACGATTTCTGATTACCGTTTATTGTGATGGGTTATGTCACAGCTCATTTTTTGGAGCATATCTTGGTTGTCATCGCTACTTCTAGGAGACTGAACAACGGCATCGGTCATAAAAAGACTGAAAATAGACTGCAGACAACATCCAGTTTTTAGTAGCAGACTGTGCTTTTTCAAATGTTGTCAGGCCACTGCTTGAGGCCACTGGAAGAGGAATGTTTATGTCGTGGTTTGTCTTCTCAAGTAGAAGAGTACTCAAGAGGAGTAGTTGGACTTCTTTCGAAAGGAGACTCGTGACCACCGTCTTTCAGTTGCAACAATGAAACATTTCATTCCAATCAAAAGTACAGTGTGGAGAGAGTCTGCCAATTCTGGGAGCCCCTCTTCTCTCTCTCCCTCCCTCAGACAATACCTTAAGTTTTATACTGTACTATACGTCATATGTTGTTGGACTGTTCCCATATGCAGGATGTTTGCATTTTATCCATAAGGAATATTCATTAGCCCCCACCATTACTTACGTGGTCTACGTGCTGCAGACAGAGCTGGACCTCTTAACATCTCAGTTACGTACACCCAAAAATATGTCCGGTCATCTTATGGTCATTCAGTTTATGTACAGTTTCCCACATTCGGTCTGGGAACGGATCCCACTCTCCTTTCCAAGTCTATTCCATGGGCCTCACCATATTATTCCTCAACTTCATATCATTCCTTCAGGCCTAAGAACAGCTGCATAGCCAACAAATATACCATATTTAAAAGAGACATTAAGAGAGATGAAATACAGTAAAACTAGGCTGCAAAACTAATATTAAACTAATATTTTTTTAGATCCATTTATACATATGGCATCTTTCATCCTCAAAAAAAATGTGAGCTGTACAGGGCTAGGATAGTAACATTAGCTGAGGTCACACCTGGCCATACAACTGGCTGCCAGGGGCTCCAAGTGGCTCAGCGGTCTAATACGCTACCACTTTGGCCCGGGAGTCGCAAGTATGAATGCAGATGGCGCTTTTGAAGCGATGTTGTCCGGTACAGGCCTCTGTTAGCTGGTACGGTGAACCTGGCGCTTTCCTTCTCTGGTATTGCCCACACTGGCAGCAGTTCAGTGAAAAGAGGTGGTGGCTGATCAAGTCCTTACCCTCCTGGTGTCGAAATCATTGCTGGTGATAGGGGGAGCTACAAACTGCATGAAAAAGGCAAACACTCGATCAGCTGCCTTTCTCTTCTTTTCTCTTCCCGTCCTTATTTCTTACTGTCAGGTGTGTAGAAATGGCTCGGACGTTATCATACGTTTTCCCTTCCTGTATCCATTGTATCCATCCGCAGGTCCTTCCTTCCTGCTGTCGTCAGACTCCATAACCAGCACCCACAGCACTCCCAGCAGACCACATACACACACACTTAAACTAAATACACATGTTCAGGGAATAGAGATCCCTCAATGTAAAAATACAATGTGCAATCTATAAGCCATATATTTTTTTGCCATAATTGCCATATAAGCCAGGAGTAAACCTGAAGCACTTGCAGAATTCATCCATGACCTTTCAGTATGCCAGTAAAGGCTAACTCACTGGGTGATTAGGTGTTTGAGTTTGTATATATGAGCTTTCTGCCCAAGCCAGAGCATTCTTTGATGGTTTCCCTGCGGGCCACCTGTCCTGTGCCTGTGCCCAGAGTGCAAACCAGAGCCGAGGCTAGAATGATGTTTTATTAAGCAAAACCACGCGTTTGGTAGGCGGCTGGCTGTCTGATTCGCTCCATACGTGTGTCTGCTGGATCTCAGTGGGAATCCGTTTAAAATTGCTTTACAGCAAGTCGTTTGATCCTCTGCTTTTTATTTACTCCAGTGGTAAGCTGGGCTGGATCTGCTAACTCGCTGGCTGGGATGCTGAAATAAAGGGCCATTATTATTTAATTACCAGGAGGTAAATCCCAGTGCTCTCCATGGCTAACACACTTCACACTGTGCGTTGTCAGTCCTCATAGCTGGGTTGCAATCCGGTGTGGATACCACAGGGTGAAGTTGTGTAAAATACATGGGTTGTGAGCAGGCCTTTCCTCAAGCGTCCATATCCATCATGTCTACGTCTCGCTCCTGAAGTGAAATCTGTTTTATTTTATTTATTTATTTATTTATTTTTCTCGCTCCTGCTACCTTGGTTAGAAACTGGCATGTAAATGATGAACAAGCGTAGTGGATGGGTTGTCAGACAGTTTGAGTTCCTGTCTTGCTATTTCTTGCTCTAGGTTTTTTCTCTCTCTCTTTTTTTTGGTTGCTTTGGTTTTGGTCTCTGTGGACATAGCTTTCAAGTTCACACAGCGAAGAAGGCTGTTTAAACAGTTGGGGCCTCTCAAGCAAGAGGACCCCGGGAGTGTAGAGAAGAACCAAAGCCTCCTGCCCAAAACTTCCAGCAGCAGCAGGTCCTGCTTTGATTGCACATGCTAATGAGTGCAAATTTATGGGGAACATTGCAAGGTAGAACTCCAGCACTTTCTTCTGGGCCACGAGGAAGACTGAGGCAGAGGGAGGAGTGGAATATGGAGAGCACTTATCTCTCGGCAGTAAGCTTGTTGACCTTGTTAAAGCTGAGAGCTACGTTGCGCGCTCTTGTCCGGCCCTGATTTTGCCACTTCTTAATTGCTGTAATTATTCGGTGATACTGAGCTTGGAATACTCCCATTGAGAACACCTACGAAAGCTATGACATGTACATGCGACAAGGCCAGTCTTTGCTCAGATCATGAAAGTCTAGTCACGCAAGCACGAATGAGTTGGCTCTCCCATCAAATAGGCAATATTTAAGCCTGACAATCAGCGACTGCCATCAGCGCACTAATATCATATGAGCGCTGAGAGTCAATCAGGCCTAATGGTGGTGGCAGCCCTGACTCAGCGTGTCTCTTGGCATGTTTTATGCCTTCGCTTTGTTTATTCCCATTAAATGGAAGAGACTAGATAGAGTTGCCGCAGGCCAAAGCCATTGCCCGTGCAGGATATTTTGCCTCTGCACTCCTCCGCATATGACTTCTGAGAAAAGATTGTGTTTCCAGTAGAGATACGCTAATGCTAGCTGAGCTGGTGGCATGGGTTAATCCTAATACAATGCCTAATTTGCAGACTGGTATTTTATCAGATTTTCCACTGAGGATTTAAGATTTTATGACTGCATTCAAAAAGGTACATTTCAGGTCAGGCTAACCTTTGCCTATTCTTATTGAGTGCATTTCAGCTCTGTCAAATCTACTTTCTGGAGTAGAAAGAAAAAGTTGACCAGGAAAAAGACCTGATATTTTCCAATGTCTGTAATTGTACTCATGACTATAAAGCACTAGGAAATTATTCTGTTTCTTCACTGATGTTAAAAGTGTGTGTATTATTGTGGATATTGAAAGAACTGAGTGACCGTAAAACTCAGGTCTAGTACATAGTAAAGAATCAGGAGTCAAGAAGACAAAAAGTCATGTTGGAGAATTTTACAGTGTATTTTGTGGCATCATTATAAATGTTGAATACACACTGAAAAGCTCCATGGTACAAGACTGAGGCCATGCATCCTAACATGAATTGAGGATTAGCCACTGTATTGTTGCTACACAACACATGGCAGTGTTGAAAAAGCAGTGATTTGTGTGGATTTGGGTGGGGTTTGAGACGTTTCATCATTTTAAAAAAAAGTGAAAATTATATAGAATTAGAGCTTTGTGCCATTAGATTGACCACATATGGCCATGTATGACCTCAGCAAATTAGGAACTAAGAATTACTGTCTATATACTTCTATACAATACACAGGGTCATGCTTGTAGCACCAAAAATACTATGACCAGATATTGCAGTGATGCTGCTTTCATGGCTGAAACTCCTAATACTCATAATGCTATGGGAAGCTTTTTCTGTGCCCCTGGCACCATCAGGGCGGGCAGTGATTTCTTGGTTTAATTGTACAACTTGTCTGTGCAGCACTTTGTCCGTTCTGAGTCATATTCAGATTGACTGCCGGTCCTCACAATAGCTCATTTTGACCTTTTCGCCCCCTGTCCAAATGCTCAGCAGGACACTGACAAGAATCAGCACTTTCTGCATTGTCAAATGTGCTCAATTCAAATCGAAGGGGGTGGGGGGTGTAGGATGTGGGTCTGATCTTCACTGCTTTGTAAGTGCATATGGGAAACAATTATTACTTTAGCTCTCCAGCTTTGGCTTATTCTACTGAATAACGAAGCAGGCACACTTTCAGCTTGGTAAACACAACGCCAGTGTCCGCCAGTGATACTCAGGCCTCCATTATACTATAGAAGTTGGCGTGTGGGAGCTCACGCAAGTTTTTTTTTTTTTTTTTCAGAGGCGGCGGATGCTGAAACAGTGGCAAGTTAATTGTCTGTTTGTGTAATGTTCCGCTCGTGCTGGGAAGAGAGGGATGCACACAGCTATGAATAGAAAAACAAGCTCTGGACATTTTTGGAAGACCGCTTTCTATGTTTACAGCAGAGGTCATTAAATTTGTATAGCAGGGTATAGTTTGAGCCAACCGCTTCTTCTTCAGGGCTGTTTCATAATGGAGTGTCCAGTCTACTTATCGTAATGTATTGTGCATTATGGTAAAATATGAAGGCAGTTCAGCCACACAGAAGACCTATAACCACTTAAATGCATTAAAAGAATTATTTATGTAAGTTTTTAAAAGATGAAAATGAAATGAAAGGGTTGCGGCAAACATTTTTGCGGGCTTTTTGTGATGTCATGATGGCTCCTTATCTTAGACGTCTAATTCTTTTTACAGTTTACACTGTAGGTTCTTGCCTTTACTTTCAAAACCCTTTACAGGATCATGTAATTAGCTGTTAACGGCCCAGCAGATAATGCAATTCAAATCAATGCATTAAAACCTTTCTTTCCACCACCATCCCAATGATCGCACCTTTCCCTTCTCATTTACACAGCACTGTTGCCATAGAGAGGCTGGTGATGAGCAAGTTTATCTTGGACTTGTTGCCTACCAAGCTGCCTGTCTGCTGTCGAAATAGAAAGGGCTGCTCTTTCCGCTTTGGGCGGGGTGCTAATTGGAGGCAGTTCGGCCTTCTACCCGGGTGAATGTGGGTAATCACAGTATGGGCTGTGCTTGGCCTGCTCCCGGCCTGGCTCCAACCCAGTGTCTGTTCCTACTGGGCAGATCAAACCCAATAAGCTTGTCTGGGCAGCCCAGAAAGTGTCAGAATGTTCTCAGCATCCACAGATTGAGAAAGGGACTGGCTGATCCAACTTTCTTTGTAGCTCCGGGAATTATTGCCCAGTTGGTGCCTTATACATCACTGTGCAGCCGGAGAAGGCCAGGCTGGGGGCTCGTAGATCTGCTGGCTTTACAGCGGCCTGCCCGCGAGCTTGGCTGCGGAGCATGCTGTTTACTCGCTGCATGGGGACATTAGGCAATGGCTCTCTGTCTGCGATGGCTCTCTGTCTCAGGGATACAGCCACAGGGATAATGCACCTCCTCAGGTCCTTCATCTGTGTTGCCTGCAGCCCAACTGCAACCAGCCCCTCTCTAGCCAAATGCACCACAGACATCACAACATTCCTGGCCTTTCTACCTTTCTCTCTGCATTGATCGAGATCTTTTTTGCACCTTTGCCTGTCCATTATCTTTCAGACTCCTGAAGTCTCCTGAAGCGTGCCTGCACATTTTAGCAGTTTCCCAGAATTAGTACAGCCCCTTCAACTGTGGTAAAAGCTAGATAATTAGCTGATTGGATAGAGCCCACCAAAAATATGAAGGGCTACTTGGATCAAATGTTAAGAATCTCGAGAAATACTGATCCATCCACACACAGTCTGGAATGGCACGCTGTCTAGTTGTCGACATTTTTATTCCAACAAAAATTTGGTCCTGTTGAATGAAAGCCATGATGCCAAAGCAATTCACACACTCAGCTTGTCCACTTGTAGGCTTTCTAAGCATGTTCTTCGCTTTCTGCCTGTCTGGGACCTTTATGGGGCATCTTATGGTCTTATATTTAAGTCAATTCCACAACTTGCTTCTGGTAAAGTAGCAATAGTAGTAGTAGCAGCAGCATTGCCCAACTGATGTATGGTCTTTCATGTACCTTACATTAATATATCATTCATATTAGGCCCTAACTGCCACAATTTAATATAATAATAATACATATAATAATATATAATATATATATATATATATATATATATATATATATATATATATAATATGTTGTAACTTAACATATCAGTGTAGCAAGTATATCAATGTATCAATTGAAGCTCCCTGGACCAAAATATTGTCACCTTGCTTGTTTAAGGTGGTAGTAAGGCTTCCACAGATGGCATTGCACGATGATGATCGGGCGATAAATATCTGCAGGGTGTGCAATGGGATTGAGAAGTGTTGCTATAGTGCACTGAATGGGTCACAAAGCAGATGTTAATGACTGAAAAAAGAAACTATTGCACTGTGGCCATAGCAAATGCCATAATGTAAAGGAATTAGCTAGGAATCGCATGGTCATATGGGTCTACCAGCAGTGGCAAAAATCCCTGTCTACAGGACACTCTCATCATTCTTGAGCAGATGTAAGCAAAGGCCTCTTGTTTGCCACTCTGCTCCAAATGGCCATGGTATGCAGTTCCCTGCGGAGTGCTCTTGCGTAGACATTGATTATGAAGGACCTGCTTTGTCTTCTAGAAGCAATTCTTTGCCTGGAAGATGGAACATGCATCCATACACCTATAAACTCTCATTATGGTCTTCGGCACTCCCGAATGCAATCTGCTTTTTGTCAATCTTTGCGACCCATTTTCCACACCTCGAACGCAACATTCACCGCACTGCGCCTGAATCTCTTCTCAATCTATGAATCCCACCGCACACCCCGCAGGCACTTAGACCCCGATCATCCTCGTGCAACGCCATCTGCAAGAGCCTGAAGTTACTGCCACCTTAAACACGCAATGACTTTTTTTTTTTTTTTTTTGTCTGAGGAGCTTATTTTTCTATAAAGAAGATAAGAAAGATCAGATATATCAGATATAATCCCTCAGCTGTCAGGTTATATTTAAACTTCAATATTATTTTCTAAATAAATGTGGGAGTATATGAAAGCGAGGATGTCTGATTCAGAGTTTTTCAGAGGAGAAGGCAAATTCCGCAACTGTGTGTGTGTGCACAGATATTTGAAGAGAAGTAATAAAGTAGGGACCTGCTGTTCTCTGGCTTTGAGAGCCAAGTCTCCACCATGTGCCGCAGTGCTGGCTGTTTGTGCATATCACATATTAAGACAGGTTTGACAGCCGGTCCCCAAAGAAGGTCTCTGTCTCTGTTTAAATTTTCAACAGCCTGTTACATTTGAGCATTTCCAAGCTTGCCTCAAGTCTTTTAGATTGGCCCTTTGATGGAGCAGAATCCATCAGGATTTTTGCAATACTAATACAATCAAACAGGACCGGCTGACTTATGCATCATTCATAATGCAGGAGCACCACAAATATGAATAAATGATACCCTCCTAAAAGGGGAGCAAGATGAAACATTCTTAATTAATGTTGTTTTATAATATCTGTTCTGAATTCACTGGATAGTTGGTTTATTTATTGGCTCTTTGGACCCCTATTATGCTTGTGTATGTTTGTACTCCAGTAGGTAGTAGGTTTCCAAATGACCATTTGGAAGTGGCACAACACACAACTTCAAGTGAGCAAGTCGCTGATGATCCGGTTCCCCTTTGAAGTCCTGAAGTGCTGGTGCTGGTATTTTTCAGTTTTCCAAGTCAAACGAAGCCAAGCAAACAAAGCATGGAAGCAAGGAAGGGAATTACCTGCGAATCTTACCTGTCCCTGATCGACAGTTCAAAGAAATGGGAGCTGGAGTTTGTCGAGGTTTTTATCACACAGATGTCAGATTGTGACATTAACTGTTTAGATTTCTGCCGTTGATACCGAGCCGATACATGTTTGGTCATGAATAATTCCCCCATCGTCGCTTTGTTCAGGAGAGGCTTTTGTTTGGGAGGCGACACCCTTTTCTGTGTCCTTGTCATTTACAGCAGTTTAAAGGGCAAATTGACTCAGATGTTGTTTTGCGGCGCGTCTGGAAAAGAAAGCGAGAAAAAGAGTCGCCTGCAAAAGAACATTTGGAAAGTAAATTTCTGATAATGTGCCCTGTGATGCAAATATATCGGGTAAGTGATGTGTTTAGTGAAGCCGTTGGAAGTTGCCTGGATTGTTGCCCTGTGCGTAGTTCAAACTGGATCTGTACTAATGGAGCTCCTTAAGTGGCACTCACAGACTGTGGCTTGTCCTTACGTGTTGTATTTCCCTCTGTTTCTCAAAACATTGGCTACATTTCAGCTCTTACACTGCAAAAGATTGTGTACTCCTGAGCTGTATCGATGTAGAGATTTTTTTCTTTTAGCCTACAGTGTTCCATTATTCATTTTTCTTTTGCATGTATATGTCTAGACCTGCATGCCTTGGCAGTGTATGTTGTTTTTTGTTTTTGTTCTCTTCACTGGCTTCCTGTAGCTGCTTCCCGCATCAAATTCAAGCCCCTGACGCTGGCCTACAAAGCCAAGAACGGACCAGTACTTGATGGCAATGGTCAAAAGCCGATCCGCACCAAGAGCCCTTCGAGCTTCAAGTACAGCTCGGCTCGACCCACCATCCCTCAAAATCCATGGAAGACAATCGTCCAGGCTTTTTTCTGTACTGCACCAAAGTGGTGGAATGAGCTTCCCCTGGGTGTCCGAACGGCAGAGTCGCTCGCTGTCTTCAAACGCAGACTGAAGACCCATCTCTTCAGAGAATACTTGGACGAATAGCAGAGTATTATGGTCTCCATATTGACTTGTTTTTAGTAATGTCTAAAGCTTAGAGGTGTCTTTGAACTATTTGTCTATTCTAACTAGCTAAGGTTTTTCTTGGGTAAATAGCAAAGCACTTGTGTAAGTCACTCTGGATAAGAGCGTCTGCTAAATGCTGTTAATTATGTAAATTATTGTAATTGGCGTTGTGTTTACCAAAAATTATGTAAATGTAAATGTTTTGGGCATCTCCATCAATCCATCAATCCATCCACCGTCTTACCTGCCTCTCCTTTCCAGAATCCTTAAGCGCCCAGCCAGGAATACTCTTTGGACAGGGCCCCTAGTCCATCGCAGGCTGCCACACACACACCTATTTTTTCACACACTCATACCTAGAAGACAATTTAGCATTGTTCTGGGTTTATTGTCTTATTCCAATCTCAAATGTTGCTCCTTTTGAATCTGTGAAGAAGTTTACATTAGGCTAAGTCTCAGGGAAGGATTTAGCATGCCCCGGGCAGGAGGGCATGGAATAATGAAGATAATTATGAACAAAGCCACGGCGCAGCAGTGTGAGGATGGATCGATAGCCATGTCTAACCCATCTACCCTCTACATGAGAGGTACTGGTGGGGTTGGCTGAGCAGCCAGTGACATTTCGTCTGGTCGGCTGTCAGAATGCACTAACGGGGATTTTTTGGCGCTTCATCGGCCGCGGGTTCAAGCCCAGCTCCGAGGGCTCCGATTGGTGCAGGCAGCTCAGGTGTTGGCTCTGGACGCCGCAGCTGTCAAATACGGTTAACCGCTCTGGTTTTTGAGATACCATTCAATACTGTTCCTTCAGCCTCCGCCATGCCCTCGCTGACATCTCATCTCTTGTTTTGCACCAAATGCATCTGCCCGCTCTCGCACTCTGACAGACAGACAGGAGATGGGAGACTACGGGGTTTTTTTTGTTGTTGTTGGTGGTGGGTTTTTTTGGCGGGCATCTACAGCATAGCTTTTTATATCAAATATGTCTGCGTTTTTGCGTTGCTGCGATACTTGCTGCGCTGCTGTGAGTTTTACATGCTGATTCGGGCGGCTAGTTTCACTCGACTTTCATCAAAGCATCGGTTGGCTGTGATAACTTCTCTACAAAACTCTGGCTGACTGATTTCATCGATAGCCTCTTTTTGATGCTGGAACCGAGTCCACAGGGTAATACTCTGTATTCCAGCTCGGTTGAGCTGTGTTACTTCAGAGGTTGGTGCTCAGAGTAAAACTTGAAGCAGGGTTTCTTGCCTGGTTTGGCTGTTTTGTTGTTGCCTCAGGTTTAGCAGTAGTCGGAGATGAAAGCCCCATGTGTTTTTGGAAGCCCTGTGTGGTTGTACTGCCTGTAGGACAAATGTATTTTCAGAGGAACGGACGACTTCGGTAATGTCTTATGCCGCGGTTGCTAGTTTGTATTTCACGAAAGACCATTACGAGTGGGTAACCTTGTGTAAGAACCAGATGTTGAGGCTATCCTCATGTCATCATTGCAGAGATGAAGAGCGGTTCACTGGCGCCACACATCAGTAAGCCCAAATATGTCGAAAAGAGAAGAGCCTGCTTTGTTTACTTTTCTATCTTGGATGAAACCCATGATGCCAAACATTTCAGAATGTGGATAATTAGAGTAACTTATGCATGTGTGAAACATGGTCACCAAAGTCAGGGCAGCTTACAAGTACAGTGTGCCCCAGAACTGAACTCAGACCTTCAAAGACGAGGAAGCGTGTTTGTGTTAGAAGTAGGGTGGCATCTTTTTTATTTGTAAACATGCAGCAGCATCTCAGTGTCGGCCTCCCTGGCAGGGGCCAGCCGTGCCTGCGCTCCAGAACTGGCATGACATTTTCAAAGGCGCGTGTTTGTTACTGGAGGGAGCGCGGACGACAGGGCCTCGTCTCGACATCATTTCCTCCCTCGTCTGGGCTCATTAGCGAGACCTTGCCTGCAGGTTCCTCACAGGTTTCTGAAGTCATTTCTGCCTCGCGCTAGGGGAAGGCCCCATCTCTTCTCGCTCCCCAGATGGGCCTTGGATCGTTATCAACACAAAGTCTGTAATATGCCAACGTCCTCCATTAGCTGAGGTTAGTTTTTGGGTCAGTGTTTCTGCGGCTTTCGAGCCAACAGCGAGAGGAATGGCACCCAGCACGCACTCCCTCGTATGTCTCAGAGCGGAGGAGACTTTTCAGCCAGTGCTCGGGAAGATGGAGGGCTATCTTTAGACTTTCACTTCTCCTGAAAGGCTTTTTCTGCCTCCTTCTCTCGAGCTGCGGCTTTCTCATTCGCTCTCGCTGTGCCTCTACCTCTCGCACCCGTCTCACATTGATGTTTGTTTGTCGGCTGTGCTGCATATGTGTCTGTGTCTGTGTAAGCGGGAGAGCGTATGTGTGTGTGTGCGTGTGTGTTATTCTGCAGAAACCTGTTATCTGTATGCAAATGTTGTTCTTTTCTATGGAAAGGGAGCTGGTTAACAATTCAGATCAGGTTTTGGAGAATTGCGACTACAGAGAACCATCCCTCAAAGCGCGTGGCAGTGCAGTCGCGCTGTTTCATGTATGTTGCATGCCAGTGGTTTGAGAGGAATCATTTCATGTTGTTGATGCTACTAACTGTATTTTTTTTTCTGCCACTGTCCTACATAATGACTTTTATTTTACTGTTTTTTTTCACCTCTATTCATAAATAAAATATGATTGCTTTGTAACCTTCTCTGAATAATGTCAGAGTGTCTGTCGAATCCACTGTCTGGTGTTGACGTACATGTAAGCGCACACTTTTTTTATCCCAGTTCCAAAGCTGTCTTGTAAATCTGCCTCGGTTTGTCAACAAGTATCTATAATTGCATCATGTTGAATATATGGCTGCAGTATATCTAGTTCCAGTGTGAACTTGGAACTAGACAAGGAAAATGTTTTGAAATCCTGACCTGTGTTTCACTTCCGTTGCTATTTTACTAATGTTTGAAATAGCTAATTAAACCATGCAAACACACTGAAATCATGCAAAGACAGTTTGGACCAGGAGCCAAAGTAAACAAGCCCTAGGGCTTCCCGGTCTGCAAATGTTCGGTCTAAAACTAAGGGGCGTTTTCACATCTGAAGGTTCGGACCAAGGTCCTGACCAACAAAATGGCAGTTAGTTTCTGAGGGGGGGTGGCATGATAAGGAGGGGCAGTGGTGGTTCAGCAGTTAGAGCGCCGGGTTGTTGATAACAGGGTTGTAGGTTCGATTCCTGGGCTTGGCAAGCTGCCACTGTTGGGCCCTTGAGCAAGGCCCTTTACCCTCTCTGCTCTCTGGGCGCTATAGTTGGCTGCCCACCGCTGTGTGTTTGTGTACTCACTGCCCCTAGCTCACGTGTGTGTTCACTACCACAGATGGGTTAAATGCAGAGGACACGTTTCGCTGTACAGTGACAAATACGTGCACCTTTACCTTTTTTTTGATGAGCCTACGTCCAGGCGTCATCACCTGTGGGATGAATCTTCCTATACTTGACACTGATTGGCGTGTAGAAGGAGGTGCGCCTGACATACTCGAAAATAGTTCATTGGAGCAAATTCCAATTACACATTTCATCTCCTCCTCTCTTCTTCCTCTTCTCTTCTCTGAGAGGTAGCCTTCCTCAACCTCCTGTAATTGGTTTATGTGATCCGGTCCGAGACCACCTCTTTTGATTGGACTTACAAAGTAAACAGGCTAGGCCTTGACGGTCTGCGAATGTTCTAAAACTAAGGGTCGTTTTCACATCTGAAGGTTCGGACCAAGGTCCTGATCAAGGTTCGTCTTTTTGTTACATTGTGTACATTCAACAAAATGGCAGTTAGTCTGGGTCTCACACTGTGTTTTGTGAGGGTTGCATGATGAGCCTACATCCAGGCGTCATCACCTACCTGGGATGAATCTTCCTATACTTGGTTTGTAGAAGGAGGTGCGCCTGACATACTCGAAAATTGTCTTTTGGTCAGACCAAATTTTGGTGCTTCGGGCTGTGGTTTGTGACAAAGTAAACAGGCTAGGCCTTGCTGTTCTGCGAATGTTCTAAAACTAAGGGGCGTCACCTACGTGGGATGAATCTTCCTATACTTGACACTGATTGGTGTGTAGAAGGAGGTGCGCCTGACATATTCAAAAATATGTCAGTATATATAATTCGGAAAAGGTTCTTCGGACCAAATTTCAATGCCACATTTCGTCGCCTCCTCTCTTCTTCCGCTTTTCTTGTCTGAGGGGTAGCCTACCTCAACCTCCTGTAATTAGTTTATATGAATTTGTACATTTTGGTCCTTTGGTTCGGGCTGTGGTTTGCGACACCTACTGTTTTGGTTCCAACCAAGCTAAGCAGTCCGAAAGTTTCGACCAAACAAGCTTGGTGTGAACAAACCCTAGGAATTATATCACATGGCACATGGCTTTTTTTTATTTTTTATTTTTTACATTTCTTTATTTTCTAACAGGCTTGTTGGGTCAATTACCTGTATACATGCAAGCATATAAAATGTTCTGTATGCATACACTAGGTACATTTCTGGCTTACAAATGCAGTGGTATTTTTAACACTTGTGAAATTGCATGCAAAGAGAATCCAGTTATAAAAATGAATCTATTCCAAGCCATTAGAATGCTTCGAGGTGCATGAGGTTGTTACGACTCTGAGGCCCTGTGGTGTCTCCATGGGGTTATTAGAGTACCTCTGTTTTATTTAGTCCTGTCAGTGGATACAGCGCATCAATTAAACAAAGGCACCCAAGTGGAAGAAACGCTGTGCAAGTGTTTGCATTAGCCTTCATTAGTCCCCTCAGTGTTGCTCAACTGGGGCTCGGGGTAATTAAAGTATCACCAATTCCTTAGACTTCAACACCAGAAACCACACATACTCCTCACATACTGGAGCATGAATATGCATGCTGTTTTTTGGGTTTTTTTTTTCTTTCTCAAATCCACTGGCATCAATAGTTCAGTGTAGCATCTTGTTAAACGCTTCCTTTGCGCCCCTGGCCCTGTAACACGCCAAACATTGGGGCCGTGCTATTTGCGTAGTGTTCATTTGGCAAAACGTTGGAATAGGTTCTTGCCCTGTGAGTCAGTGTGCATTGTATGGTTCTAAATATATCGTTTTCCGTTGGCCCTTTGTATGATTCGCTAAGGAGCTGAAAGGTATGTTGATCCACAGGAGCAAACTGTGGGCATAGCCAGAAGAAATTCATGTACCATCTCTGCAGAAATAGAATATGAGAACGACATTAGCATGATACAGATCTGACAGGGCTAATGTATGCAAAGTGATGCACCATTCCAACGGCAGGTTTAACGCCATGATCTGCTCCATTATTGAAATGTACATTGCACTTTCATTACTCATATTTACCAAGGGAAGGTGATTCTGTCTCAGCCTTTGTTTGGCTTGCATTCATTTTCGAGTTACTGTTGATTTTCCAAAGGTTTTAACATGATTGGTGTTTGGCATGTCTCAAGGTCTCCTAGGAGAAAGTGAGGGGGTAGACCCGTAGGAGAATGTGCATTACATGAACATAATCTACTGAAAAGAGGAACGGGAAAAAAAAATAGAAAGTGTGTTTTGCCTGGAGCAGCAGTTTTCAGGTTCAGAATTCTGCATATCAAAGCTGTAAAATTAGGAATAGGTCTGTCAAGTCAAATCCACTCCGGATCCCACAAAAAAGGTTCACTTTTGTTAACCTCCAACGACCAGAGCGGGCTGGGACCTCTGGGATCTAGATACTGCTCAGTGCCAGGAATTCAGTCACTGCATGGTTCATCACTTTAATCATATTCCTGAATAATTATCAAGGTGCAATCCTTTATATAACCACACGAGGCACTCCACACTATCACAGGTTTGCTGCTTTATTTCCCTTGCTCGTATAGTCTTGTGGTGCCAGCCTAACAGTTTGGAACAGATGGTTTGTGCTTTAGTCATGAGGTCTTCGGAGATAGATGATGCTTGTGTGATGACGGAGGGAGGGGGGGGGATATGAAGGTGTTGCCACACTGTAAATATTTTTAGGGACACAAACACATTGACGGGCTCTATTTGTTCCCCTAGCATGTGGGAACAAGCAGAATGAACAAATAAAATACTGCGGCGGTGGCAGTCGTGTTTTTTCTTTGGAAAAGAGACAAGTGCCAAGAGCTATAATAGAACGTCCCAAGGACTCATCTGGCTTTTGCTGCTCCGGTCTGTCTGCTAACCTTGAAAAGAGTGGAGAATAATACCTCTTTGACACTTCTCATGTTACAGTGGGAGTGGGATCCCAATTTGCTTCTTGCTCCATCACTCTGTTTTTCCTCTCACCTTTTCCCATCTTCCTTCCACTGAAATGGAGATTAATTCTACACCTTGGTTGTCTCGGCATTCAGCGAGGAGATGATTAAAGAACATGCTGCTTGGAGCTAAAAACCTTTTCCTGCTTCTCTCTTTCTTTTTTGGTTCTGAATTCCAATGTTTTGACCTGCAGATACCCATCAGGCTGCTTTTATTTATTCATCCATCGGAGGAAGGGATCATGTTGTATTGCCGCGGGTAACACAAGACCGGCTGTTTGAAAACATTGCGTAGATCACTGCCATTTGCAATGGCTTGTGTGCGTAAACGTGGTCATGGCCTCATTTTTAGAAAGGAAGATGTGCGCAATTGCCGTGTTTATCGGGACGTGCTTTCATCACAGCACAGTTGCCACAGGCCGTTTTGGAATGACACACTTTTGGTGTTAAATGTTATTCATATTTAGAGCATTTGGCATGACAGTCACACTGGGGATTGTTGTTGTTTTTTTGTTGTTGTTTTGTTTTTGCTTGATATGTAAAGTGATAAAGTGACAAATTAGCATAAAGCAGAGCAGGAGACTCACACTAACAGCTTCTTATATTGGTACCCAAGATGTCAGTGTTCTTTTCAGGAATGGAATGTGAACATTTTCACATAAACTTGCATTATGAAATGCGATGTCCATGATTTTTAACCATTATATATATATATAATATAATATAACTTTTTGACATAGTTTGGCAGTTGCCATGTACCTTGTCTTTTCACATTAACTTTATTTGACTTTATGGTTTAAAGCTAATTTTCTTTTTCTATAAAGTTTCAATTTATGGGATTTGAAGTTTTTGTGTGAGAAAATGTTCTACAAAAATTCCATTATTGATTTCTAGATTGAAAATTCGCCCTTTTATGTGGGTGGCTGGGTGCTTTCTGGATTGTTCAGAAATGAGTCTACACACGTGATCTACACCTGTTACCTATACAATATCAGGCAGGGGGTTGTCGCTGTAATGCAAAAAACCTTATATCTCCATATTTGGAGTTTTCCTATTTTTGACAGCATGATTTCATGATGAAAGGATCAATAGAAATAATCCAAAATGACTTCCATCAAACGTTAAAGCCATTTTGGAGAGGTTTTTGCTTAACAGCAACACTATTTTAAATTCATTTAATAAGATGCAGAGCCTGATAGACAAACCCATTTGTATGGATGAGTATATACAGACGGCAAACAAATAAATCAGTGAAGAAACATAGCAAGTGCAGATGCTTCCATACAGATGTACTGCATGAATTCAGCGAATAACACCCCCCCCCCCAACTGACCTTGATTTTGGACCAAGATGTAAGAGGAAAATATCTAAGAAAGAGGGTTCATTATTAGCACAAAGACACCAGGAGCCTCAGTCCCTAACACTGCCCACTGCCCACTGTTTCGATATGATCTGTATTTCGCTCTAAGGGAAAGATATCCATTAATAGGTTAGAAATTGTGTTCAGAACTCAACATTCAGTGATACTCATGCATTAGTGCAATATGAAGGGGGAAACAAAAGAGCTGTTTCGCAGGTGAACAGCATTGCAGAATGTGTCAGAAGTTCACCAACGCATTTGACTGGCATGGTTCGAGTCTATTTGTCTCGTCAGAGGGAAAAGGTCATTGCAGATCAATACTTAGTTATTCTGACTGATCACTTTCTTCCCACGATTTCTATTTTGACGAGAGTGGTCTCTTCCAGGATGACAGTGCCCCCATCCACAGGCCCCACAAAATGATAATCTGATGCTGTGGCCTTTGCAGTCATCAGTACAGTTCTAGAGACCTATTCACTCTTGAAGTGCCAATCATAAATTAGGAAACTTCATTCTCTCACTCTGCGAAGCTGTGAACCCTCTCTGTGCTAAATACTATACACTCTTAAAAATAAAGCACACACAACTCTTTTACAAAAATGCTTCATTATGGGACCTAAAAAAGGGTTCTACTGTGGTATCATGCGAAGGACCCTTTGCAGCACCTTAATTGTTATTTTTAGCTTTATTTTTGTACATTGATTAAAGCCTCAAATGCTTTTAATTATCCTGAGGCCATGCTGCAATTTTCTTTTTTTGAGGACCTCTTGGAGATGAGTAACTTTAAAACCCCTGAACATTTTTTATTAGATAAAAAGCTTCATCTTTGAGCACAGTTATATAGCGTACTGTGCAGAAGACTCCAGTTTCCAGATTTCTTCTGTATACTCCCAGCCAGCAGGTGAATTTGTTCATTACAATCACCAGCTCACCTGATTTATCATAATTAAGAACTAATTTACCAAACCAGGTGTTGGATGATAAATAACTATGGAACTATAAATAATACTAGATGTCCATGAGCAGAGCTGTGGAGATGTTCTATTGAACACAGTGAATTTTCACAAGTCTAAAACATGTGCACACTAATATATATATATATATATATATATATATATATATATATATTTATTTATATATATATATATATATATATATATATATATATTTATATATATATATATATATATACATATGTGGGATTTTTCTGTTCTCTGTCAGTATGAGGATGGAGGACGGAGAGCGTATCACTGCCTGCCTCACAGCGCCAAGCAGTAGGCATCAGCGGTTGACGACTTGCCTGTCTGCCAGCTGATTGTTAATCATTTTCAAGCCTGTGCCTGGCCCCCTTTGATTGTGCTACACACTACTTTGGCTAAATGGAATCAATTAAACGTATGATTGTAGATCTCGTCCGCTTCCAGGAGATCAGCCCTTTGATGTAGCAACAAAAATAGATTAATTAAAATGAATAGAGAACTCAATTTAAAAAAGGTGCCACACTGAGGGTCACTTTTGTGTGTGTGTGTGTGTGTATGTGTGGGTGTGTGTGTGTGTATGTGTATGTGATTTTCAGGACCAAAACCATGCATTAATGTAATCAGCCAATTATGTAGCTGCAGTGCTATACACAAGATCACGCAGATATGGACCATCAGGTAGTGTTTCGGGGGTTTACGAAAGCGATCCATCTTAGCAAATAATAAACCAACTAACGTAGAATAGAAAGAGTCAATTCAGCAAGAGTTTCCCAAAGAGCTTAAAGAACTTAAATTTACCAAAAGAACATCTTTGTTGACTCCTCCCCAAAAACAGAACAACCATTATTTTTATATATTTTTATAAATGTCGACCCAAACGTACATGCTTTAGCATGGGAACTCTGACTGGTCTGCCACAATACAGCCCCATGGGATAAAGTGGCCTGGTTTGATTACGTGATATTTTCTTTCATGTCTGGATTGTTCAGGAATAGTGTGAAGGACATGACAGAGAGTTGTCCCTGTCAAGGGGCTGATGTATGTTTTGCTGGCGTGTGTGGTGTCCACTTGTCCCGAAACATACCAGGGAATTTATTCTGATTGATAACCTTCATTGTATGATGAAACATTTCTATCCTGATTGCAGTGGTCTAGGATAGCAACACCCACAAGCGATCACTGTTGTGTTTTGATTAGTGTGAATATGATGTAAATGTTGCACTATTTAAAGTCTCCCTGTTTGTGTGTATGCATGTGTGCACATGCGCACATTTAACCACCTCCTCCTCCCCAAAGTCACTGTATTGTTTCAATGACAATGCTTTTAAATGTGTTAACAGTGGTCCAATTGGAGGCATATAATTAGGTTGCCCGACTCACTTAGTTATTGTTCTTCAATGTGCGGATGTGATTGCTTTCTGCAGGTTATTTAAGTCAGCAAAGACATGAGACAGGCCTATTGTCCACAGTTGAAAAGAAAACACATGCTGTATTGCCTAAATCTGTCCTAACTGTGCCGTGCACTCGTTTAAAAGACTTGCTTTGCTTGATATTCTTTCATCAACATGATATATAAGCACAGATTGATTTGCAGTCGTGTTAATGGTCAGGAATTAAACAGTACTTACATTACTAATTGTTCGCCATCAGGCATTTGAAAAATAATATTAACTTGGGCCTAATTTTGCATTACACATACTCTCTGATTAAATAGCTGGGAAGAAAAATTAACTACGCACCTGAAGATGGAGGAAAGAATGCATAACACAAAGAAAGGCATACCAAAAGTGCAGTGCAAGTGAGGCTCTTATGCTGGGTAATGATGTCACCAGGCTCTATTTTGTTTGTCAGGGGAGGTCAGGTAAATCGTGAGCTGAGTGATATAAACAACCATTAGGAGGCAGTTACTTCAGCCCTCCAGAGGTGGCCAACTGTCATCACAGCAATTAAGAAATGTTAAGTGGAGAGCAAGGTTGTTTCTCTTGTTGTGTCTCACTTTCCCACACAAATCCAAACAGTGTGAAGCAAAGTGGAGCAATGATTAATACCAGAAGATCCCATCTGCCCCCCCTCTGTTATTGGCACAGCTGCTTTTTGTGTAGGGTCAAGTGTTGCTGTTCTAAATCTATTTTTCTTTCTCGTTCTCTTTCTGCAGGTTTTTTAAGCACGGGGGACCAAGCAGCCAAAGGGAACTACGGGCTCCTAGATCTCATCCAAGCCCTGCGCTGGACTAGTGAAAACATTGCTGCCTTTGGTGGTGACCCTTTACGCATTACTGTTTTTGGATCCGGGGCCGGGGCTTCTTGCGTGAATCTCCTCACTCTGTCCCATTATTCTGAAGGTAACCGCTGGAGCAATTCAACCAAAGGTATAATGCAGAGGTTGCAACTTTTGACCCTTTTGGTGTTTGCATGCCACGTTGTTGCCACGAGTTTTAAGTCTAAGGTCTGCTTTAATACAGTGTGTGTTTGGGAAGCCTTCGTATTTACATATATTTGCATGGACTATTTGGTTTTGTGTTTTTTTACCCCATCCTGTACTCTCAAGGTGTGCTAACAGAACTTACTTGATAACTACACCACATACTTTCCAACTTCACAAAGAAAATCCCTAAGGAAAGGTCGATTCATCTTCTTCTTTTATCCAAATACCCTGCTGTGTGTAGTCAGGTTTGGATAAAGGTGCAGACTGCGCTGTAGTGTTTAACAGCCGTGTATGGCAGCAGCACCCAACCATAGTTGTATTCTGCATCACTGTTTCGACTCATACTCTTCAACCATGCTTTCATTCATCATCCACTACCATTACTTGTATGGATCTTAATAACTACATTTCCCATTACAGGTATTACAGATAGTACTGGTAATGCATGTGTGATCCAGAATTGTCAAGCCATCAAGGTTACGGGCAAAGTCGCAGCCTACTCATTGCTCCTGTGTTACAACAGATCATTCATCATTTCCACCTCCACTGGCACACTTTAAGGGGCTAAATCAGTCTGACCTGAAACCAGTTGCTTATGAAAAATGTATTTGAATCAGTCTCCCAGCTCATCTTTATTCAGCAGAGTTCATACCAATCGCCATGCTTTCTACAAGCAGGCTTTCACAGTTCAATTGTAGCATTTTCTCCTGTAAAAGTAACCCTTTCACATGGAAAGGGTAATTAATTAATTCCATTTGTGTCTCTGCATGGGAGATAGAATTGCAAAGGTCTTTCCACATCAGCATACCTTGACATTATCAACATCATTCAAATGAACCTTGAGATGCCCTTGATGTCATTGACCTGCGAATTACACACTAAGGCTTCACCGCCAGGCAATTTGGTTCATTGCGTAATGTTAATTATTATATTTGTGGGAATTAGAAATGTATATTTAATGATAAATTACTTTCTAAGTCATTCAAAACACCTACATAACTTACTCCTTAATATAGACTTTAACAGGCATATTTACTGACATACATAATTGGCCATTTATGTGCCATATCTGCAGGGTAAATGGTTAAATGTAGAAGTACTAGAAGGATTTTAGAAAATATTAAATATTACATAAACAATATTGTGAAAGCAAGCAGTCAGACCTCTGTTTGTTCTTCTGTTTTTGAAGCAAGCAAGTCTGTTAGACAACCATTCAGATTTGGATGTGCTAATTATATGTCGGAGGTTGTCATAGTAACACACAAATTCTAACTTTATTAACCACAGACACGCATACATACACAAACTCATACACAAACACACACCCTTTTTTCTAGTTCTTGGTCTATTTGCATGAAGTGTGATGTTTTTCCATGGCACATACCAGTTATGTCAATTAATTATTGTTTATGTTTACATTTTGTGTTGGGCTGTCATAAATATATTATGTATTAACTCAAATGTTCGATTTATAGCATAAATTGGTACATTTGATTTTTTTTTTTATTGACAAAATTACTTTTTTAAGCAATAGAAATGATACTGGTACTGATGCCAGTATTTAAACCAGCCAAAATGTAACCAATATTTTTCATTTAAAAATGACAATGCTTTAAAATGATATGTTTTTAATTGAAGTATTTCACTTTGGGCTCAGCCATGGCCTAAATGAGAAGTTTGGGACCAGGAGGTTGCCAGTTCAATCCAGTGCTTTCTCCTCCTGCAGAATTCATGGCTTAGGGTGTGTGTGTTCCACCCTGAGGTGGCTTTGTGTGTGTCTGTGTACTCACTGCCCTATTTCCTATTGTGAGTGTGAGTGTTTGTTCTCTGCCATGGGTGGGTTAAAGGCAGAAGTTGAATTCTGCTGTCCATTGGCAATAAAGTGTTCTTTTCTTCCCTTTTTTTTTAAATGAGACTCACACAGTGGAAGTGTGTGTTCTATTTCAGTCCACGTTTGTTACAGTATTGGATCAGGTTCACTTTTTCCCCTTCAATATCCAGTTAGGCATTTTCTGCTGATAATGGCCCGATAGCGACAACCATTGATACCGATATGTCGTCTCTAATAATTCCAGTATTTGTCCATACATTGTCCATGCTCACTTGTATTTGCATTCTTACTTGCATGGCATTTGCATGCTTATGACTTATGTCTGTTTTCAACCATTAATGTTCCTCACACCACTTATGTCTACATATTATCTTGTGAGCTGTTGATAGACAAGGACTTGCCACTGTATCTTCGCAGGCCTCTTCCAGAGAGCTATCGCCCAGAGTGGTACAGCCCTGTCCAGCTGGGCTGTCAGCTTCCAGCCTGCTAAGTACGCCCGCATGCTGGCGAAAAAGGTGGGCTGCAGTATCAAAGACACAGTGGAACTGGTGGAGTGTCTGCAGAAGAAGCACTACAAGGAGCTGGTGGAGCAAGACATCCAGCCTGCTCGCTATCACATTGCTTTTGGCCCAGTCATCGATGGCGACGTCATTCCGGATGACCCGCAGATCCTTATGGAGCAAGGGGAGTTCCTGAACTATGACATCATGCTCGGGGTCAACCAGGGTGAGGGCTTGAAGTTCGTTGAGCTCATTGTGGATAACGAGAACGGCGTGCAGGCCAATGACTTTGACTACGCTGTGTCAAGCTTTGTGGACGACCTGTACGGATACCCAGAAGGCAAGGATATCCTGCGAGAAACTATTAAGTTCATGTACACCGACTGGGCTGACCGTCACAACCCAGAAACCAGGAGGAAGACCCTGCTGGCCCTTTTTACCGATCACCAATGGGTGGCTCCTGCGGTAGCCACTGCTGACCTGCACTCCAGCTTTGGATCGCCCACTTATTTCTATGCTTTCTACCACCACTGCCAGACGGAGCAGGTGCCGCCATGGGCAGACGCAGCGCATGGGGATGAGATCCCCTACGTTTTCGGATTGCCCATGATCGGACCCACTGAGCTCTTCCCCTGCAACTTCTCCAAGAACGATGTGATGCTCAGTGCCGTGGTCATGACATACTGGACTAACTTTGCCAAGACTGGGTAAGTCAAAAAGAACAAGTACTTACTACAACCTGATCAATACATTGATTGTACCATAATATCAGATGATGGTGCGGATTTATGCCCACGATAAAGCACTGAGATGTATTATCGGCTTGTGTTAGAATGTAGAAATTTAGGAGAGGACATTAATTCATTTAAGAGGGTTTAATAGTTTCAGACTCAGTTTATGCCCTCTGCTCACTCGATGCAGTGCAAGCCGGGCTGGTTATTTAGAACATAAATATAACATTATGGTTAAAATGACAAGAATATGTATAATTTCACACCCTAACCTAAGCTTAAGCATGAAAATATAATGTAATATGTATGAAAACACACAGAAAAACATTTTCTTCAGTGAAGAGAACTATTGGAAGATGACTTTCTACTTTTTAAGCAGATGTTATAAAACTCATCCTGGATGTTGCCTCAGGTTTAGGTGACGAATCAATTTGTGCTTCTTGCAGATGTGTAATTTATGTCCTCCAAACTTTTTCCCTGTTAATTAAGAAGCAGTGGCACTTGTCAAAAGATCGTGATTTTCACTGAGAATATTAAGTGTCTCTCCTTGTTGCCTTTAAGCATGTTTCCACGTCAGTAATTGTTTTCTCGGGCAATAATAAAGTAGATTAGCCTTTTCTCTGCCACACAGACCCCGAGGGACTCTATGACCACTAATGACTTTCATATATAACACTGAATTGCCATTTCACACAGGAATCTTAAGAAGATTGATGGATTTTTTTTTTGCAGTGAAGGCAGTCTGCCAATATGCTGACTTTGCACATCAGTAGAGTAGTGATGGTAATCTGTCCCGCTTCTCTCGCAGTGATCCCAACCAGCCGGTGCCGCAGGACACCAAGTTTATCCATACCAAGCCCAACCGTTTTGAGGAGGTGGCCTGGACCCGCTACAACCAGAAGGACCAGCTGTACCTCCACATTGGCCTCAAGCCTCGGGTCAAGGAACACTATCGTGCCAACAAGGTCAACCTGTGGCTGGAGCTGGTTCCCCACCTGCATAGTCTCAACGAGGGCACTCAGCTCATCTCCACCACCACCAAGGTGCCACCACCAGAGGTCACACCACGTGCTCCTAAGAAGACTCCGGTCAACACCAAGCGCCCCTTCCCCACACCATTTCCAACGGACGACAGCCAGAACCAAAACCACAACCAGCCCTTCTCGGTGGACCAGCGGGATTACTCCACAGAGCTAAGCGTGACCATCGCTGTGGGTGCCTCACTGCTCTTCCTCAACATCCTGGCATTTGCCGCACTCTATTACAAGAAAGACAAGCGGCGGCATGAGGTTCACCGGCGCTGCAGCCCGCAGCGCACCACGGCCAACGAGCTGCCCCATACACAGGAGGAGGAGATCATGTCTCTGCAGATGAAGCACAGTGACCTGGAGCGTGAGTGCCGCGAGGCCATGCACCCGCACGAGGTGGTCCTTAGGACTGCCTGCCCGCCTGACTACACGCTGGCCATGCGCCGCTCGCCCGACGACATCCCGCTCATGACCCCCAACACCATTACTATGATCCCCAACAGCATGCCCGGCCTCAGCTCGCTGCACCCCTTCAACAGCTACCCCAGTGGACAGAACAACACACTGCCTCACCCGCACCCCCACTCACACTCTACCACCAGAGTATAGCCTCACACGTGGAGCCGCTTTCAAGCACACACATATATACGACACAGATAGTTAAACACCTGGACAATACACAAACTCAGCCACAGGCATACCGTAAAAGCCCGCAAATACGTTGGGAATATGTGCGCGCTTGCTGTTTCGAGGAACACAGAATATGGTGCGGTGGATTTTTTTGGGGCTCCCTGGGAGGAAAACTATCATTTTCTATTAGAAAAAAAGGAATGAGAAAATGTGCGAAAACATTTCAAATTTAATGAAAAACAAACAGATGGATGTCTTTTTTCCCCCTTTTTTTAGTCCTGCTGTTGTGACAAAGCCAGGGCCATTTCCTGGCAAAAAGATATCACTCCAGGTTGCTTGGAAGGACGACTTGATTCAGTTACCCAGGGAGGAAACAGCAGCGGCGGTGGTGGCGGCGGCGGGATGGCGTGTGGGAGGCCCTTTGTAAATGAAAGAAAGCATATTGTTTTCCTGAGGCATCGGATTGTAGATTACTCTCTGGAGCAGAGAGGAGATGCTGCTTACCTAATTTAGGCATGTGTTCTCCTAAGGATGGAGGCATTGTAAGATACGGAATAAAACATTTGAACGGAGTAAAAGAGGAGCACAAGAACTCCTCAAAAATATGCACAATAGAGACATTCACCAAATGTCTTGGAATCTTTTTGTCAGTTTATTTTTTGGGAACAGTTTTATTGTATAGAATCTATTTACATATCTAGATATGTACACAAAGCACCAATGCTGTTTAAGCCCTGACTGGGGGCATCAGTACTGGGGAAAAAAAAAAAAAACAATCTGCCAGCAGTTCATTTAGCGGTGGGAATTTCACTGGTTTTCTGGCAGATACAGCTTCATCACACAAGTGCTGTCTATACGAAGAACTGGAGGACAAAAAAAGGGAAGCTGGATATTTTTAGCACGAAGCGCATGACAATTTATCTGCTTGGTGGCTGTTCTGCTGATTAAGTCATTATTAAAAAAATAATTTTCATCCCCATTGGATTTGTTTGAGGAAATACTGCTCTGATTGGCTCACAAACCTACCGAAATCGGAATACAGTGACACAAGTGAAAGCAGTGGGTCCCGATTGGATGTGGGAAAGGGAAGGGGGTGGGTATATGCTAAATAGAGTGCATTCACAACTAGCTTGAGTGAACCTGGTTATAAGGACTAGTTTTGTACAATGTGTGTTGGTAAAACTTTTTAATAGTGGTGAATCACTTGCTGTTTGAGATCCCATGTGTGGGACATTCATTGTACTCTTTTTAATTTGCTCATTTGGTCTCGGCTGTAATACATTGTTTTTATGGGGTTTTTTTTTTCGTTTGTTTGTTTGTTTGTTTTTTATCTCTCACCTCTGGCTTAACAGTCAAAGACCACTTTTACCTTAGAACAAAACGACCTGTGTTGTTTAATTCTCAATCCTTTCTTTTTTTTGGGGTGCTTACTTATCAGGAAGAACCCTGCATAACTGATGCCCTGGGGCTGGGACGAAATGAAGGTATATTGCTGAGAATTGTTCTGCATAACTTCAGCTCTCTGGAGCACGATTGGTTGCATTGATTTTCTTTGGGTGTCCCCATTTACGAGTCCACGCTGTAGCACTATTTAAAGATGAATGCTTATAAATTTCTGCTTGACGCGAGGTGGCTTTCTGCTGACAGTGTGGATTAGGGGGTTCTCTCATCCTACACCTCCTGCTTCAGATTGCAGCAGGTGCCAAAGTGGCAGTGTAAGGAAAATGCTACACACTAGAAATTGTTACCCCCCCCCTCCCGACACAAGCAATTTTAAGCTTTTTACATTGTTCCTGCTTCAGCCATTGCTCTTACTCCTATATACAAGCTTTGATTTTGTACACAATAGCCAAGTTTTCATTTTCTTTCCTAATGTTAGCCAGCTGTCTGTATTCAGTTTTCCCCTTTTCAGCCTCCTCGCTTAATGTAAACTTGAAGGAAACTGAGATGTGGGTTTATCAACTGCTGGAGATTCAAAGAAAGTTGGACAGAAAGGACAGGGAGGGAGTTTCTCTGCGTCCCTCTGATTTAGGCAGGCTATGTGAGACGACGTAGAAGGCTTTCTCTCTTTTCTCCTGGCTTATACATGTGCCGAGCTATGAGCCGACCCGCTCCCCATCACACTCATGGTCGGCCACAGGCATCGCTCGTGGTGGTCCGCAGACTTCACACCTCTTTGGCTCACCAGACAGTACCAGTAAAGAGTATATATCCAAGAGATATATCAAGCAGTCTTAATCTGCTGTATCTGTGGCGTATGGTAAAATGAACACAGATGATAAGTGAGTAAAATGTGTCCCTGTACCTTTAAAGAAGAATCACACTTGAAGTAAAGTGCCTATTGGCTTGTGTTGTAATTGTGCTTTTAGTCAACGAAGTTATTTTCCAAGTACAGGAGAACGTCTTAAAATGATCGCCCGCGGTGATCGGCTCCACGACACAGACACAGCAGACGAAGACTATGTTGAAACGGTCCTTTAATGAAAAACTCAACTGCAAGTCCTGACAAATACGAGTCATTTGAGAAAGTCACAGTGACACGCAGCGTAGCTCCAGCGAGACAAGCGGGAGAGGAAAAGACAGAAGGACAAAGAAAAAGGAGAGAATTATGCAGCTCTCCCGCCACCCTGGCGACCCGTGAAACGCGGCGAGTCCCAAACAAGATGTTCCCGTCTACAACGGCCTCCCCGGGGCTGCTCGGCTCTGCGCTGGCCCTGCGTAAAAGGACGGTAAACACAGCACGGAATGAGCCCTCTCACCCTCCCACCCCCAAGCATCATACCATTAACTAAAAACCCCTCAGCACAGCCCCACTCACTCAATCAATACAGGTATGAATATGCAAAGCAGCCCTGCCCTGAGCCCTCCTCTCCAAATGAGGCTCCTTTTCAACAGTGTTCAAATTTAATGAGCCGTTCATACAAGGAACCGCTTTGAGGATTCTTTCGGTGCATTTGCATGTAGGGCCAAGGTGAGAGCTGGGATACATCTGTAACCGTGGAGGACTCCAGAGCTCAGTCCCACACACATACACATACATACAAGTGACAGGACAAAGCCTCATGACTGAATGTAATACAATATTGAGTGCCATTTATAAACAGCAACCAAACCATACAATTCTGGTATTGTTTTGTTTTTGTTTTTGTTTTCTTCTGTCTGAGCTTCAAAGGGATGATCAAAAATGCTTGTTCATAGGAACCATATCAGAGGGCAGTTGTAATGTAGATTATTTGTCATTTTGTCTTTATTTCTGGTTAAATAGGATTTACTCTTCTGGAGCACAATAAATGATTTTATTAAGCTGAATTCAAATCACTGCACTGCACTCTTTATTTTTTAACCCCTGGTTTATGGAAGTCTTACAGTGTCCAGTGACTGGAGTCCTGTAGCTGCACACACACAGACATACATACATTTCACACATACACTCAGCCTGTCAGTCATTTTAACACTGCCTCAATTCCTCTGAGTTCCTTGGACTCAAAACACCTTGTCAGAAACGTGTCAAAAATCTAAACATGCAGCTTCTAGCTCATTCCTATCTGCCCATCTGCATTAGCTACCACAGCCAAATCATTAGACATCACACACCTGGCTTTTGTGCTGACTGTGTCATTATGCAGGGATATAATTAAGCATCCAGTGTTTTTTATTGGACAGGCCTGCAGAAGACCTCCTCCCAGCTCACAATGTTTGCTAGTCAGTATAGAGAAGTTAAAATGTGATTTCTGAGCCAGAAATCATCTGGTTTCTCCCTTTCACGTAACTATTGATCTTCTGCTATTAACTGCCTTGCTGAAAATTGGATGGTCTTGAAATGTAATTGCTTAACGCAACAAAATTAAGCAGATACCTCTGCTGAGTGTGTGATTCTGTTGTGTCTATGTCATATGCAAGGCAGATAGGGGCATGTGGAGGCAGTGCCTTAGAATCAGATTAGCAATTACAACAAGTGTTCTCACAGAACATGCCCTTTTGTTTTAGCATGTAATGAGCAAATACAGTAGAAACATCCGGTTCTAACATTAGTGGAAACAGTATGGATTTTGAATCAATTCTATTAAGGAACTGTTCATGATTTTATTTCAGTCACCTTTAACACTTAGACAAAAAAATATGGTTGACCAGCCGGTTGACTTGCCCAGTTAGGGTAATTCTAGGCATAAACTAACAACCATTGCAGAACAGTTACTGTAATACAGTAGAACTAGAACATAAAACATCTCTATAAATGATTGCAATAGTCATTGTAATATAATATGAATATAAACTAGCTACTGTGCTAAATAAAACATGGACAAATATTCCAATCCCTTCAATAACAGAGTAAAATGTAATGTTTATCTAGATAACTGATGCTATAGATATTTGATGCACAGGGTTTTTCAGTGAGGTTTAGCTGTGAATGAATATTATTAACTTATATATTATATAACTGTGTGAATGGCTTTAAAGACATGCCAATCTGAAGGTAAAACACATACAATCCTTGTGCGGTGCTTATGCTGAACGTTAGCATTCAATACTGTTTACCCTAATTGGGCAACTCACTCCAAGTTGTTTTTAGGGTAAAATAAGGATACATTTCTGCCATTCAACAAGGGGATGTAGAAATTTGATAGATTTACTTACTTTCAGTGTAGCTTGAAGTAAATGTCTGAAGAGACATAACTCAAATATACTTTCATTTTTTTTCTCAGCTTTCAAAAAAATTTTGTTTTTTTAAGGCATTGCCACAGGGGATTAAGGTCAAACAGCCGAAGAAGGGTTTTGTGTTTGTATTACAGACATTTGGTCACAAAAAAACATTGTCCATGCGGTACAATGCCAGTTTAAGGGTTAAGAGCTATTAATTCTATGTTTTTATGTAATGACTAATAAAGTCCCTCCTAACTATTTTTCAATATTAGCACCAAATATATTGGTCAAACTTTTATTTTGTCTAGTTTGATTTGCAAGTAAATAAAAGGAACTGGCATGTTCAACTTCTTTTGATCATGGGACCCTTTTTAAATGAGTGAACAGCATCAGAGGTCTCTTGCGAGAGGATGAGTCAGATTTCACATTCATAATGAGATTCCTGGCAGTTTTGTGGGTTTTTTCTTTCTTTTTTTTTTTTTTTCATTTCATCACTGATTCGATTTTTCCAGAGGTGATTATGAGTTCATCAAAGTGTGACTATATTTCTACTTGTTGGCAGCAGTTAGGAATGCAGTCTGACTTGGATAATTTGTATTAGTGGTGAGACCCCAACCTTTTTTTTTTTTTTAATCCCTACTTTCCTGACCACCACTGAAGGGAAGACACAGACCTTTTATCCCAATACAGACAGGCAGCGCACTTTTGATAGCCAGTCTTTCAACTGTCTGCATTGTTTATTCCCATGCTATTTCTTGCAAGCATTTTGTAGTCTTGGATAAATGCTCTGTATGTAACCAAGGTTTTTGAATAGACAGTGTTTTGAAAGCGTAACTCTCTTCTACATAGCACAGCAGCGTATTTTGTGAAACTGAAGAGAAACTTTAGTACATGCTGAAAATGTTTTAAAGCTGGAGAAAAGGGTTCGCAGATTTCACCATGGAGAGACTGTTGAGAACTTCATATGACTGTCCATTATTACTGATAAAAGAAAAAGGAGCACTAAGCAGCAGTGAACTTGAGGGCTGCTTGCTCCTTTCTATACCAGTGGGCCTTTCAGCTTCTGGTATAACTATTTGTCAGTTGTTTTCTACCAGACCAGGTCAAGGACAAACACAAACCACGCAAGTTGCATTTTTGTAAGTGTCTTGTGACTTCATTCACATTTTTAATATCATAAATAAATATCATGTTTTTAACTTGTTTGAGTTATTTTTTTCCTTCTTTGCAACATTTGTTGAACAGACTAATAAGTCTGACGTTATTCTGACTCTTTTTATATGTCTGACTCTTAATTACGTCACCCTAGTTGTGTTAGTAAAGTTCAAGATGCAGAATTCTTTTTTTCCCTCTTCTTTTTCTTTCAGTCTTGCTCTTTAATGACTGCAGTTCTCAGAAGTTGGGTAAAAGCCACTGTCTCTCATATCCATGGTGACAACTGCACAAGCACTCCTTGGTTATTTTAATTCATTCCGATTACATGTCTTCCGAAATAATTAGGCAGTGCTTGCTCTAAATTCTAAAGAGGTTATCTTTGGATGGGAGGTGACTGGGCTTCTTTTACTCCACATAATAGTTTCCCAGGGTTTCGCTGTAAATGCTGTCAGGGATTTTGTTCTCATTTTGTGCCTCCGACAAGTCCTCAAGGATTCGGCGGGATGTATGGTTTGACAACACATTCTCTGAATTCTGACTGTAATAGACTGTTTTGTGTGTAGGTATTCTGGAGGCATTTCTTTTCATCCACAGTTGCTTATCAAAAAGAGAAGCTCTTGTAAGTATATGAAGTTAATGTTAACACAGGCACGGATGTACCTGAGCACCCAATGCTGCATTTCGCTGTGATGGGGAGATGAAAAGAAGAAAATGCTCTGCAGGCACTGCATTTCATTCAGTCTTTTAGTGGATATAGTTTCTCAAACAATACAGTACTCTGATAATGCAATGGTTACAGTGATATACACCATAAGTCATGGTGTATAGATTATCATACACAAAGGTACTGTGTTCTTTGTTGGTTTGTTTGTGTTGTCCCAAGGCCTTTTTTATTGTAATGGAAGTATTTATAATTTTTTTAGTATTTATATTACTTAGTATTTATATTATTTATATTATAATTTTACATAATTCACAGTTATCAGAGGATTACATACATACTAGGATTGCAGCGATATACCGTAGTCTGAAAATTGATGCTTATCATACCATGTACATTTGCTGAATACCAGTACTTAAAAAAAAAAACTGAACAATGACCTACCAAATTAAAAACCAAAAAAATCTATGGATTCATGGAGAAAAGAAAGAATCAGCAGATTAATCCATAGTAACAATATTTATAAGAATGCAGCTTATTTTTTAATGTATCTTGTTTTCAAAAGAGAGACAAGTGTTTGTTTCCTTTCTTTAAGGGTAAAGATATACTAAGAAGTGGAACAAGAAAAGGGACAAATGTGAAATGGCGCATACTGATAGTTTACCGTATGTCATATACTGTGACAGTTATCATACAATGAAGATCTCATACCATTGCAACCCCAATATACAGAGAATGATATCTTTTTCGAGTAAGTAAGATTACATAAACATTCATTCCAGTCATGTTCTGATGGCATTCTGCAGAACATTCAGTGACCTCAAATGCCACTATTTGTGACAAAATGTATAAATCATGTCCCATATAGTCCATATATAGAAACCAAACTGTCAAACTTTATTTTATATATTTTTTTCTGATGACACAAAAACCAACAAGCACCTATTTAGCTTAAAGTTTTTTGTTTCAGACCTAAAAATGGTGGCAACAAAACAGTCCGACCAAAGGTAAATGTATCAGCTTTAAAGGCTCTGTACCACAACCATTCTGTTTAGTTCTAAAAGGAAAAGGTGAGGTTATGAATTGATGATGTAAAAATATATTATGACTGTTTTGGCATAGAACTCCTCTCCAAGCCATGCGTTCACGTCAGGATGGAAATGAAAATATGAGAAAATGCAGAATATCCTTCAATGTCCTTCAATGTAGATTCTACCTGTCGTGTCTTAAAACCTCAGTACAGTCTGTCAGACTGCCGGCTTGTTTCAGGACGGTGTATTTAATGGGCTTCTCATATCCAGCACACAGAAGTGGTATTAAAAAGATGAACCATGACTAATCATTTGGGATTTGCGTCCATCTCATCATGCCTCTCAGACCATATTTCCTGTCTCTTTGGCTCCCCTATAAGCTGAATAGATGGTTGGACGCCCCCATCGGTTATTCGGCTAAAGAACGTCTGCCTGTCATGTTGAGAGAGAGAGCAATGCTGGGGCTGTGTGGGCTCGGGTTGTCAGGTAGAAACCACAGTCACCCTTGACAATACTCCTCTCTTGCACCTTATTATGTTTGTTCCGCGCTCCAACCCATGATGGACGGCCACCGTCAAGGGATGTGTCCTAATGTGAGTGTCTTCTTCTCTCCCCATTCCATCGCATCTTTTCTTTCAGTCCCTAAGCCTCATGCCAGCTCCACCTATTGCACACAATAGGGATATTAGTCAATTGGAATGTAACTATTTTCGAAAGTCTGCGTTGCACATTGAAGTAATCACTTGACAACAGTAACCTTTGTAGACAGTCTGCTAACATAGAAGGGGATTTTGGGGCTTTTTCCCCCCACTCTTGGAAACCAGTGTTTATTGATGGCCAGGTAGTGGAGGAGCCTGCACTCTAGATAATAAAGGAGAGAGTGGATCTGTCCAGGCCAATGCATCAACCTGGAGACTCTACAAAGGAAGACTCATTGTTTTCCATTAAACAAGGTAACAAGGCAAACCCCATCCCCCACTATAAATTTAATCCAAGCTACCATCCATTACACCACTGGTCCGGACTGTGGCCATAGAGGACATTCTGCCTGCCATTTATTTGATACCAGCCTACAACTGAAAAATCTGAAATCAGCTGGTGGATAACGGAGAATTAATGGCAGACCAGGGTAGTGTGTTTATTGATGTGTCTCACTTGAGTAAGTGCTCTTTTAGCTTGAATTACTGCTCCAGCAAATATCTTTTGACAACAGAAAAAAAACATGAGAATGCAGTTAGATGAGATATGGTAACCCCACTGGCTTGAATGAGAGTGGTAATGTACAGTCATCTCTGTTAAGATCACCTCTCCAAAATGACATTGACGGGCCTGAATCAGAAACAGACAAAGCCTCAGATCACCAGAGTTCAAAACCTAGACTGAAAGTAAAGAAGTGAGCAGATCAAATCCAGTTTTCGCAGCGAAAAGAACAGTATTCAGTAAATGTTCAAAGTGTGATTTGTCAGTTATCGTTTGCCGCTGCAGTGATCTGCCACATTACCAAGTTCACTTCACTTTTGCAAACACTCGAGTGTGGCTGAGTCATTAGAAACTCTCCCAAATGTCCATTTATGTAATCAAATAACTGTGATTATATTGTCTTAAGACTTGATTGCAGAACAATACATCAATCCACAAACACCATTGTTTCATGGAATAAGATCTGAAGGACTTGATAATCTACCACTGGGCTCTTGTACCTGTTTGTCACTGTTAATACTATAATACCACTGAGCTGATCTGGGATTAGTGAGAACTCACCTGGGCTGATACTGAGAAATAGGCATTTGAGGTTAAGCTGAGAGCGAAATTGTGTAAAGCACCCAACCTTGGAGCACTGAACATAAGCCTTCACAGCAGAAGCTCTATAAATTACTACTGCAACTACTGCCAGTGTCTTATCATATTCAGAACTCACTATATCCTTAAGCATATTATGTTGAAAAATGAACACATTTTTTGTTGAGAAGATTGGTGACATTTCTTCTGGTCATTCAGGTAACATTGAACATTCCCTGCCTGATTAAAGTGTATTTTACTTTAAAAATGTAATGTTAATGCTATACTATCCAGTTATCCAATTATGGCACATGATGTTTTGCCTATTGACTGCTGTAGATTGTAGATTCTGTTGGGACGGAGGTTACACTGTCTGTGATGAAAAAGACACACATCTATTGGACCAACATCTACTACATATAACCAAACTGGGATACGGGTGGGAGGAAAACTGAACTGAACCTTGATTTCAGCTTTAATTACTAATAAAATGGTTGTATCATCAGTCTATGTCAGTACTAATTAATAACACAATCAGTTGTAGTGTTCATGTGTTTTATTAAGCACATTAAGTAACTATCTACAGTGCAGACTAGAAAACAAAAGCAAATGCCTTTGTTAATGAGTTCTCCAAGAGCTATTTGGCAAAAGGTGTGGTCAGTTGAGGAGATGAGATTGGAAACAGTTACAGACTTTTACAGGCACTTTGCACATTAAATAAAGGACCACAAGAGCCTTGGTACTGTTTTTCTAAAGACAGACTAGTTAGTGTGAACTTTTGGAGGACCTCCGAAGATGTGTTATAGAGGCACATAAAGCTGTAAAAGGCTACAAAAGCATTGCGAAAGACCTGGGTGTACATCAATCCACAGTTAGAAAAATTGTCTTGTGGAGTTCAGGACTGTTCAGGACTGTTACTACTCTCCCTAGGAATTGGGCAATCCAGTGTAGATCACTCCAAGATTGCAACAGGCAAGCCTGAAAGAGGTGAGTAAGAACCCAAGGGTAACAGCAGAGACCTACAGAAGACTTTACAAAACCTCTGTTCATGTTTTCACTGTCTACTGTGTTCTACTATCTGAAAAAAAAACAAACTGCAGCCTGTCTCATGCTGGCCCAAGACAACCTGGATGTTCCACAATGCTTCTGTGAAAATGTTCTATGGACAGATGAGACACAAGTTGAACTTTTTAGCACAAATGCAATGCGCTACATTTGGAGGAAAAACACCAACACCATGGTGGAGGAAACATTATGGGTTGGGGCGTTATGCCGTCTTAGGGCTTGGATGCTTTGTGATCATTGAGGGAACTTTGAATTCCAATGCATGATCTGAAGAGAGCTGAGCATGCAAGGGTTGTGTATATTTGTGGCTCAGATGATGATCAGACTACATTTTATTAGTAATTAATGCAAAAAAAATCTAAGTAATTCCAAAGGGTTAACTGTGTTAAACATAGCACCTAAATGTTTTCATGAACACAAATATATTTCTTTGATTGGTTTTGTGTGGCTCCATGGTATGTAATGCCCACCTTGGTGTACAGTGGTGGACAAAGTTCACATATTCAGTATTTAAGCAAAAGTACAGAAACCCTTCTTTCTTCAGTTCAAGTGGACGTCTATTTATATTTCTACTTACATTAAAGTACAAAAGTACTTGCATCTAAGTTAACTATCAAACATACCTCTAGAGTTATTTCTAAAAAGACCCACGTGTCTGCACACATAGGGACACTTCATTAGTGCCGTTAGTGATTTGTTTCTCCTTTATGCTGTGATCAGAAAATCATCATTTAAGAGCAAGCTTTAAGGAAGGTGTGTTATATTTGTTTTGCTTCAATTTGAAAGCACATACTGTACAAACCGTCATAGTCCAGTGTCTCCCACTTCACTAAAAGTAAAAAGCTGGACGTTTTATGTTAAAATGCAGTGGAGTGAAGTTAACTGAAAATAATGAATAACTAAAAGAGTACAGAAATTGCTGTCCACAACTGTTGGCTCAAGGACTAATTAGTGGTCATAGACCTCCCACAATGATGAATTAGCACAGTTTAATTTTACATTAATATGAATTTGACTGGAGAAAATGGTCAAATCAAAATTTTGATTAGCATTTTACAGATTACACTTTTGACTGTATTATTTTCAATAGGCAGGTTGAAATGCATTCCTTAATATCTTTTTATAGCAAAATTATAAACCGCCGTCTGAGAGCCATCTGTAGAAACCAGGCTGCTAAAAAGGATTCATTTGTTGCTATAAAAGTTTAACATTCTTCATGTGTTAAGCTGCACAAGAGCACCACCATGTTTAAGACATAGTGATGGCACATAAACAGGCAAATAACACTCTTTTCTGTAAGTAAAGGTATTTGGATGGGAGAGCATTAACATTTGTTTACTTTGGAGGACAATAATTATGCACATGTACTTTACTACTGTACTAAGCTTGTTTCTCTGCTTTTGTGATGTCTTGAAAACATTTTTTCATAAATCTGTGTATTTGACCCCAACCAGTCAGACTGGAATTAAGTTTTTTTAGCCCATGTTAATTACTAAACAAGGCCAAATACAGAGCAGTGGATTTCAAAAGAGTTAATTTATATCAGTCTTAAAAGTAAAGTGGCAAAACAACAGGTGCACTTATTCAGAATACAGAGAAATTGGGTAATTGAAATTGATTTTGATTCATAAACTACAAACCGAGACAAGACGAAACATACAAGACAACCATATTCATACAGATAGAATTTGACCTCCACCTTTAACCCATCCGTACAGTGAACGCACACATACGCACTAGTGATTAAACACACACAGTGGACAGTGAGCACACATGCCCAAAGCGGTGGGCAGCCATTGCTGCGGCACCCACAGAGAGGGTGAAGGACCTTGCTTAAGGGCCCAACAGTGGCAGCTTGTCGAGTCTGGGTATCGAACCCACAACCCAGTCATCAATAGCCTGGAGCTCTAATCGCAAACAGTAGACTACATGTGCACACCAGAGGGAAAAAAAAGAAAAATGTAGGACATGGGCCTACATTATTTGCTCTGTTTTGCTCATTTTACTGTCACAATTCTACATTTCAAAGCAAACTATTCTTCCGTTTCCTCCACTACTGCATTACTACCGAACTGAGAGAATCTGGAGTTTTTGTTCAAATGTTTGGATAAATCTTTTTAACTGAATCAAAGCAACTATACAGAATCTATAAACTATACTAACCATCACCCTTAAACAGTTCTCAATCACAGCTGTCGTATGCAGCAGTAACAGAGACTATGACTTGTGGTATGTTTAAAAACGGAACATTAATAGATATTTAAAATAATCTAACAATACCTATAATATCTAAAATAGCTCTTACTTTCACACTCCATACTTGAGTACATTTAGAAAAACAGCTAATGACAATTACAAATGACTTCTGTACTTTCACACACATACAGGAGTTAGTTTTATTCTTATTCTTTCTTATCTTATTCTTTATTTTTTTTACTGGGGCATCCTTGGTGGCTATGCTGCCCCTCTAGTTAATAATGCTAATAATAGTTTTACTTCACCATATCATCCAAACTTGTATTTATTTTTAATTATACATATTCTCTAGTACAATATTGCACTGGTTTAAAGCAGTTTAAGTTTGCAGATTTTATATAATCCCAAATGTTTACATTATTTAAAAAAAAAAAAAAAAAATGGATATGAATGTGAATACAGGTGTAGTGTAAGTGGGGAGATGTTCATTGTGGATGCAGTGTGACTGTGTATAGAAGGTCCAGTAGTAATTATAAATATGCAGTTAGTATATGAAAGAATCTTTCATGTTGCAAGCTATTAAGAAATAAGCCTAACATTAACTTAAAAGAAGTTCATGTCCACATTAGCTTGCGATATGGAATGAGATCATAAGGGCAGCTCATCACATAAGCTGTCCACTATCTTCTTGAACCTGCTTTACTCGGTTTGTGATGAATAGCTGATTAAATGTAACTTATGGTTTGAAATGTCATGTGTGTTTTTATTGTATACATATAATGTGCATTTTGAGTGCTCACAGCAGGCAGCGTCTTCCAAAAGAGCTACATGAGGCAGCTAAAACAACCAGCCAGCAGGTGAGGCATTATGATATACACTTATAATAACTGTGCATTTCTCCAAATTTCATTAATCTTGAAAATTGAAAGCAATTTACAAAGTTGAGTTAATGAACTGTTTTTTTTACAGCTGGCAGTATGGCGGTAGACTTGAAAAAAAAAAACAAGAAGGACTGCAATGCTAACTCAGAATCCTTCACTGTGAGTTTGTCTTCTGAGCTCTCGGTCTTGAGTAATGCTGCAATCCCCTCAGAGTGGTATTTTTTGGACTTTTTGTCATCGCAGTTGCCACAGTGCAAAACCCAAACTACCAATAACTGTCTGAGCTGTCTGACTGATGTTATCAAACATGCTGCTGGCCATGAACAGACCTCTGAACAGCAGGCTCTAGAACAAAGCTCATGAAGTTTGTTCACTGTTCCCCTAAACACAGATTTGTGTAGCTGTAAATCAGTCTTATAGCCCAAGTATAACTCAAGTATTAGTTAGGCTAACAAAATTAGGTTCATCATGCAGTAAACGTCCATGTTGAACAGCTTAGTCTCAAAGTACGTATGTATGGCACTTGTTGCTATTGAACCTCAGCCTTTCTTTCATAACTCTGATAGATATATAATTGTCCTTTAATGTCAGAACATACCTCTCAGGCGAATGAATTGTGATTTGTTGCATGGCAAATGTAATCACAATTTAGTGTAATCAATCTTTCAGTGTGTACCTTCATCAGCAACTCAAATGAGACCTTGCTCCCCCCATAGCCCATAAATCTACAGCAACACACAACCTTAATTTCAAGCAGGAGCAGGAGCAGTTGCAGTGACCTCCTTTGGTCTTGTAAAAGATCCAATGTCAGTCCATCTTTCTGTGTGCGAGAGGAAATAAGTTTGGTTGCAGTAATTTCTGGCAGGCTGACAAGTTTATTGTGTTGTGATCTTCTGGGCCCTGAGTGATGAAATGACACAGGGACAGTAAAATGTTGATCTGGTGACACTCACATCACCTTGTTAAGGCTGTGCTGCAGGAAAATAGCCTGGCTGTGCTGCAACGTGGGCTGACCTTTGTAGTGGCAGGACCGTAATAGGACATGTCATATAATCATGTCTGACACAAAAAACAGCTACAGTTGTTTGAACAGGTATAACTCCTGAAAAGTTCACGCTTATATAATTTTATATATATATATATATATATATATATATATATATATATATATATATATATTTACTTTAGTTACTTTTGCTAAAGTAGTATCCATAGTAATTGTGCTAACAGACTGAAAAGCTCAGTAGAATAAATATTTTAGCATTTCAAAATAATTCAATTAAATTGACTTCAGCTTTAAAGTCATTATGCTAATACAGGGTTGTACAGTACAACGAAACACTGTTAGGCTAAATCTCCGGAGCTGAATAGGTAGGACATGATATAATAGTGCAAGGACAATAGACAAAACACAAGGGCACATACAATAAATGCAAAGACAATAAATACACTAAATACAAAAATATACAAATATGTGCATGACGGCTGGGTGATTAAGGTACAAACTAAGTTATTAGACTAACAGTTCAATTGAATAAACATGTAGAGCAGCGATGTGCTGCACATAAATAAAGAGTAAAACAGGGAGTTCAGTATGCTGAGGTACACCCGTCTGGTGTTGTTAACAGCATCACATATGCAACCAACTGTATCGTGCAGGAATGAGTAGCAGCTAGTGTTTAATAGTCTAGACATACACATTTAAGAGCTGGCAAAATCTGAATAAAGGCCTGTTTAAATGAAATTGATTCCGGGAGATTATTTTTGTTTTACACCTGGACATAATTTGGAGGAGATTTGTGCTAAGAAAGCTGTTCAGAAGCTTTAGATGAGCTAATGCTAAATCTGACACTGGAGCTAGTTGGATCAACTGCGGAAATGCTGAGAAGGCCTTGTTTTTCCTACAATCTTTTGGCAAACTTTAATAAAACAAAAGAAAGATTTCATGTGTAATAATGCCTTACAATGAAAGGAAAGCTCAATGCAGTCCTGTTGCCTGACTAATTGACCGACGTATAGTAAGTTGCAGAAGAGCTATTTAACCTCCCCATGTAAAATTAATCCCATCCAAAAAGTGCTATTATAAAAGCTTAAGTATTATTATATGTAGAAGTTTAAGTATAAGTTTAAGTATTTATATTATATTTAGATTTAAGTTAATAATTGTTAAATCTGCATATTAACCACTGAGCCACCACTGTTATTGGATATCGTGCAGACACTCAAGTAAAGTTTAGCTTTTGTTGGCTATTCTTTTTTATTAGTATTTTATATATATATATATATATATATAGACAACTCACAACACTGTCAGTGTTATTAGTCTGAATTATTCTATTATATATAAAATATTTATTATATTTATTATATATATATATATATATATATATATATATATATATATATATATATATATATATATATATATATAATTCAGACTAATAACACTGCCAGTGTTGTGAGTTGTCTTTTGATTGACAATGGTAGTAGCATTTATGATTGTGATTGGCTGAGAGGCATGTCAGACATTATTTTGCAAACAATCAATGCTTGTCAAAAAAAGCAAGATTTTTTATTCATGAATTTTAAAAGATGTAAAATGTAGCACAACACAGCTGTAGCACAACGCGGCTTACCTCATAAAATAACTCTCTTCCCATTCAGCTTGCAGGACATGGCACCATGAATGTGGTTAGCATAAAACAAAGTAAAAAATGGACAAATATGGCATTAAAGGCATACTGTGGTTATACTGAATGAACACATGATAGATGAATGGTGACTACCTGAGTGAGTTTATAGCTCTAATGCAAGCCTATGGTATTTTTATGAGGCTAGGAGCCGTTATACACAACTGAACGTACTTTGTCAGAAAAAGGGCGCGAGGTAATGGGCTGGAGCTAGCCTCTGATGGAAATATTCCAGAATAATAGCTTTTAAGGGGATGATTTACTGTATGCCAAAATGGATAAGATATTTGGTGAAAGTGGCCTACTTTCCTCTTGTCTTTGTCAGCACTTTTTGCAGTAGAATGCCTGTTCACTTCAAACGTGGAACGTGTTAGGCTTAAGAAAAAAGGGAAAAGTCCTTAGAGAAATATTTTAACCTTAATCCTAAAACCTTTAAGTGTACTCAGATACAATTGTGTTTTTTCTGGACACTTAAAAAAATAAATGTCCTCTTTAAATATTTATTACATTTTTAAAATGGTTATTATATAAAAAAAACTATATACAGTTATATATATAAAAAACTGTTCTTTGTGGAATTGTGGTTCTTCTACAATGCTACCTTTACTTTTTTACCTTTTGTCGCCTTTACGTGTATGAAGGTAGTATTTTATTGGAGCCACTTGGTTTAGTATAATAATAAAGGAAGTCTAATAGCCAGCAGAATAGCAGGCCCTCTAAAGTCAATTGTGATATCTGTGTAGAGGAGAAGAAGGACATTTTAACGTTGTAAGTTTAGAATCGCTTGCATAAGTAAATTGGACACCGCTGGGTCCAGAATCCAAAATAGAAATGGATCTGACTGCAACAGAGGCTACGGACACACCCTTACAACATTCAGGCTTGTTAGTAAATGTCAGGGTTTGCTTGGGTTTGCTGAGAGAAAACTCAGCACATGCAAAATGCCACTGTTCCAAAATCCCGGTGTTCCTCTAAAAACTGTAGATGGTTTTTAATCTGATGAACATTTGTAGAAGTGTTACAGCCAGACATATTGAACAGAGAGAATGAACTGTGGGTGTTGTTTTTGGTGAAGTTTTGGGCACTTGAACATAAATAATTGACAGGGCAGAGTTGATGTCACTGTTTTCCCAGGATGGGCGGAGAAGAGGCCTGTCAGGTGTGACAGAGAGGCAAAAAGAAGGCGAGAGGGTCAGATTTTGTTTTCAGCTGGTGATGGAGGAGGATTGAGGAGGCCAAGACAGTAATGGAAGAACTGGCACAGGTATTTGTGGAAAACAATGAAATATTATTTTTATCTTCTGTAATAAATAGAAAGCAAATATGACAAAAACAACAGTGTTTATGAGCACACTGTACAAATCTGAGCCAAAAATGATGTCATTTTTTAGAAACTGCACTTTCTGAAGATAAAAAGAAGATGACCAATGCTGTCATGAGGAAGTGTATGATGCTAAACAACACATTTAATCATAAAAAATGACCAGTAATCTCCTTTTCACTTTTCACTGTCTTTATTGAATTGTCATTGTTATTTGTTCTTCGGATTGAGATTTAGGTTGGGGATTTGAAAATACACACCGTGTTCTTGATGAATGCATCTGTGGAGGCTGGTTTGTTTACAAAGATACAATTTCACCATGATCCTGTAATTACAGAAGCAGTGCTTCAGGCCTGCCAGTAACAACATCCAAATTAACCAACAACATGCAGCAAATTACATTACTTAAATGTTTACCAAACAGCACGATTAGAGTGTGTGATTTGCAACACTGTTCATTTCCTCAGTCCTATGTGTGCTGTCCATAAGCCACAGAGGCATGCTGAGTGGCGCCAAGGGAAGGGTCAGTTAGCCTCTCGCTATGTCGACCTTGCCTTGGGACGACAGTGGAAGAGCTGGCCTTTGGCTCTCACTCAGTTTGCTTCCAACATTAAAGGCGACATGCAGATGATTCATGTCCTCTGCCACACTTTTCTGATGGCCTACAGGGGAAGGAGGAGGAGGGCCGCATTTAGCACTAATAGCCAAGTTCAGACTGGAGCGTGATTGAGTTCTAATGCATTGTTAACCAAAACCCAATATGCCAAAGCCCATGGATATAGGCAGATGGGAGACAAGAGCAGTTAAACACACTAAACATAATTGAACACAGTGATGGGTTTAATAAGGGATGTCAGCATACTTCTCAAGTTTCTATGAGTATTAAATTACAACGCCTTAATTTAAACCTTTACATTTACTAGGATTTTACCTCTTGGCAGTGGTCGAATAGGATGATGTGTGTACACATGCAATGGCAGACTGAAATCAATTGGTTTCCATTCTGGAGCTGCAGAAAGAGAGAGCATATTAAGTTGTAAACACTACTATTCAGTTTTACTAACATCTCTCACTGGTTACTGGCTATAACAGTCTCTCCAATAATAAGAAAAGCAAAGCCTTTCAATATAATTAATATTTATTTGCATGATTTGAACAAAGCTTGATGCATCCAAGGCAATCGGGTGTCAATCTCACATATGGATGTAATTACAAAATCAAAATAGACATCTCAGGTCAGTTTCCCAGACAAGGTTTGAGCCTAGAGCCTTTCTGGACTACAAAGCTTTTTGAATTACAATTTTCCATTGAAATGAAATGTAGTCCACAACTAGGCATAGTCCAAGGGTCCGTCCCCTTAAATAATATGACATAAATCCAGGAGGATGGCAGTTTTACAAGGGGGGTGGTTTTTGTTATTTTCTTGACCGTGGGGATACCATCCCCTCACATCCTCTTTCAAATCAAGACCTGGCCGTTAGTATGTTGCTAGTACGAGTTGCAGGTAGTCTTTTCAAATTTCATTTTATTCCAAGCATTTTTATTGTAGAAGTTCTAATTTCAATATTTTGACTATTGCATTTTTACAAGTTATAATATCATACCAACGGGTCTGTAACCTTGGATTGATGACATTTCTTGAATATCATTTTTACTAGTTACTGTTATTGTCATTCATTTACATACAATCTCATTCTCGCTAATCTAAAATGACATTTAAACCCCTAAACAGATTTTTAAAGCTAAAATATCTACACATATTTTAGAATACTCATTTTTTATTGAATAGTTTTCTGTGTGTTTTTCATATAAGTATTCCTGACAGGTCTTAATGTTGATGCACACATCTTTTCTTTGCTTTGTACTGGAAAGAAAAATCAAATAAAAACTTCCCTACATTTGTGATATTTACACTGTAATTCTAACTAGTAAGGGGCCCGAGTTCACATATCCATAAATTCATTTTGTCTAGCTGATGCCATTAATATAATTTGCACTTGCTTTCAATAGGCTCAACTGTGAAAGAATAATTAAAAAACAGTTTGATAGTTACCAATAGTATTACAAATGACAACCACGTTTTTGATCATAAGCGATTTTATTGTGAACCAAAATATGACTTTTATTCAAGAAGCACTAAAATGTTCCCATTTGCCATGCCCCATGAATTTACTTCAGTAATTTCAGAATGTATAGCTAAACATTTATTTAACCTTAATTATACAAAAACCCTAGTCTTACCAATGCACAATATTTATCATGATACATCAGTGTCTGTCTAGTTCACAGTGTTGTCCAATTGTGGTCTCTATTGATTGATGAATAGGTTTGAGTGGGGCTGATAAATTGTGAAGCAAGTGATTTGTGATTTTAAATAAAGCGTAACTGCAATTGTCTTTGGAGTTCTGGAATCGCAAAGGCAAATTTAAGGTGAGTAAATGTACAGACACAAAGTCTTAAAGTAAGTTAAAGTAAATAACACTTAATATCTGCTTGCATGTCTCTTGCTTGCAGTAATAGTATCAAGCTGGCGACTCACTGACATCACCATTGTTTTGTGATGCTTTTCCATGTTTTTTTTACTACAGCAATTTAGTTGATTGTTTGGATATTTGCAAAATAGTATTGTATAGGTTCACCTGTTGATCACTTTTCATTACTCACCTTAGATACAAACACTCATGTGGAGAAGAACAATGCCTTGGCATGGCACTTCACTGTGCAGGAACACCTGCAAACAAGTTGTTCTCGTAGAAGAAAGGTTTGTAGCCACATAGGTAAGTAGAAGCAATCATGTGATGGCTCCGAGAGTCCACTTAAAGCAAACCCCATACCACCGAATTCAACAGGACCAGATGTCAGTTCTCTGGACCACTCACAGGCTCAAAAACAGCTTTTATACCAAATGTACCAAACTCTCAGAGCAAGCTCTTGCAGGTTCAGAAAAAAAAGAAACACAGGTGCGAAAACACCCTTAGACAGTTCAACCCCCTTCACTTTCTTCCCCTGATGAAGACTTTTGATTTCTTGTCAGTTCTTTGCATCGTTGTCATTGTGAATTGGCAGACAGAATGTTTCTTTAGTCTTCTGAATTCATCCTGCCTCCACTGTCATGGGTTACATCATCAATAAAGATTAGTGATAGTAGAATTTAGAAAATCAGAGATTTTAACAGTTTAAACAACCAGTCTAACAGAGCACACCTGTGCCTGTCAGTCACATGTTTCAATATGTTTGCTCATAGGTGGGTTTAACCAAAAGGTGTCATGTTCTAACTTGTGTAACACATCTAGATGTAAATATTTGGAAATTCTGATCTGTCAGCTTTTGATCTCAAACTGAGATATCTAAAGTTTACAGCGAAAACAAAAGAACTTGCCATTCCAGCACTTTTGGAGGTGATATCGACACTCCCAACACCATTAAATATACTGTCACAATGTAAAGGACATTACAATTTTTAGATTTTAGTTGGATTTTTCAAATTCAACTGATTTGTTAGTTACCATTTGCACCTAATTATTTTAAGTCTTATTCTTTCATTTTATTAATTGACTACTATTAACTCTATGAGGTGTGACTTAGGAGGAATGACTACAAGCTGTTGGTGAGTGAAGGGAGTAGGGACATGCCCAATATGCAAATGTATGATCCCAGGAGCCAATGGGAAACCCACTTCATATTATTGAAACAAAACCAAAAAAGTCAAAAATGTTGACTGTTATATACTGTACACGTTATGGAATATTTCCTTAAACGCAGTGTGACTGTGTGACTATTTACCATTGGAATAATGTTTTGGCAGATTTATGTATTTACAGAAACTGTATTCAACATTTAAGAGTTTACAGTATTTATTGTCATGGTTTGACAGTTTTGGCAGTGTACTTATACACACCTTTACATAAAAATGAGAAAAGTGATGTTGAGTGAGAAAACACTCAAAACTTCCAAAAAGGAACATGCTAGCATTTAGCCAATGTTTGTGTTGCACATGTGTTTGAATTATAATTCTTTCAAAGAGCTATGCAAATGTTTCTTACAGAGTTGACAGCCTGGATCAGTCACTTTATTCACGTTTTAATAAAATGCTACTTTGCTCTAGAATGCTCTACTTTTGCATTCTAACAAGCAGTTAAAACGTAACATGCTATTTAGCCCCCAATTTATTATTATATATTTGACACTATTAACAAAATTAGGGACAGAATGAAGTACTTATAAAGTAGTCCTCAAAATGGAGAGATTAATCTGCTATACTTTTTGTGTTTTGCAAATTCATTTTGACAGACATGGGGCCATATTATCAAACCACAGCATCATTTTGGTGTCAATGCATTTTCTAAAATGGAGTGAAATGTAGTTCAGATGCATTTTTCTCTTCACAATCATGTTGCTCTGCATAATACTATATTCTTTTCTGTGCTTGCAAAATAGCTGTTTGACAAAAAAACTAATTTATGTGGTGCTGCCGGGTTTTTTTTCGCAATGTGTGAACTCACTCTTTGGTATCCATGATCAGTGCACTCTGCTATGTCTGGATGTTAATGTTTTGCTGTGTTGTATGGCTGCATAATTTATCATGAGCAAAGGAGCTGCATATATTTACATACATGAGATTAAAGTATTGGACACTGTTGAGCTGATACGCATTTTATCACATATAAAACTAATGCAGCTACTATAACTGTAATTCAAAAATACATTTTTATTCTGTCTCTAAAGGTGGTGACAATACAGATAATCAAATGCAGATCTGCCCAACACAAATCAATCATGTTTTACCATGAGTAATAAATACCAGATAACAGATAAGAGTTAATAGTTTTAAATAAAAATACTGAATGATTTTATGTTTTATAGACTTCCCAGTACTGCAATACTGGCCTGTCAATAAAACTTGAATCAATACAACTTTTCTGGATGTTTTTTAATGCTTTGTTTGTTTGTTTTTTTTTAAATATGACTTTGCACTGCTATGAAAAAAGTATTAGCCTCCTTAATTCTCATATTTTTGCATATGTAGGTTATATATATTTAACCTAATAATGTAAAGTTAAACAATATGAAACACAAAATGCTACTTTTAAATGATGGTTTAGTTTCAATGAGGTAAACACATTTTGCACCAATTATATCACTCATCAATAAATCAGGAAGCACTTTTGGCAAGATTATCATCATTAGTGATTAACTAACTTGTGAAGATCATAATAATCCAATTGTAGTTACGCCAAGGTTAGACCAGACTCCCAGAATGTCTATTCTATTCTGACTGCACATAAAAAGCATGATATACACTCTCAGATTAGCTTTGCAAAAGTTTCTTAAGAATTTTCTCCTTAAATGTAGGCATTCATTAAATGTGAGTTGCTTACTGGAAACTCTTGGAAACTGTTCGCTACTCAGCT